>NW_024716353.1:0-25934 GCF_018991925.1 Homarus americanus | reverse complement strand
TGATCATAGTCGTGGTTGTTATAATCATAGTCGTGACTGTTATAATCATGGTCGTGAGTGTTATAATAATGGTCGTGGTTGTTATAATCATATTCGTGGTTGTTATAATCATGGTCGTGTTTGTTATAATCATGGTCGTGGTTGTTATAATCATTGTCGTGGTTATGATCATAGTCGTGGTTGTTATAATCATAGTCGTGGTTTTTATAATCATGGTCGTGGTTGTTATATTCATGGTCGTGGTTGTTATATTCATGGTCGTGCTTGTTATAATCATAGTCGTGGTTGTTATAATCATTGTCGTGGTTGTTATTATCATAGTCATGGTTTTTATAATCATGGTCGTGGTTGTTATATTCATGGTCATGGTTGTTATATTCATGGTCGTGCTTGTTATAATCATAGTCGTGGTTGTTATAATCATGGTCGTGGTTGTTATAATCATAGTCGTGGTTGTTGTAATCATGGTCGTGGTTGTTATAATCATATTAGTGGTTGTTATAATCATGGTCATGGTTGTTATAATCATAGTCGTGGTTGTTATAATCATGGTCATGGTTGTTATAATCATGGTCGTGGTTGTTATTGTAATGAGACAAAATCTCACAAGAAGAAGATTACATATATATATCGGTAGGAATATTTAGTAAGAGAGTATAAAAGAGAGGAAGATTTTGGTAGCGTGGCCGTGATAGTTATTTACACTGTCAATACACTTATCGTATCTTATACGTCAATACACTTCTATTACGTCTTAAGGGCGACTTCTCAAACACCACTTTGTTACAACTCTTTATTAATTACGAACATGACATGGACACATTAATAACACCTTCTATTGAAGTTACTAGGACATTATATTTACGTTAGTAGGACATCATATTCGTTACTAGACACTCTGATTCTCGGACACGAACATGAAATGAATACACTTCCCACGTAAGTAACTCATCCCACGGAATGCTCTGACAAAAACTCACGTGACCTAGGGGAGGCCTAGCAGGTGGTCCTGGGTTGTCTCTATGGGAGACTGCTTAGCTGGGCGCCGGAGGGAAGTCTCGGTCCTGACCGGAGGCGACTGGAGGCGACCGGAGGCGGCTTGCCTCCGGCCCCTGACTTCTCTCGAGCAGGCCTGGTGGTGTAGTAGCTGGCCCTTCCTCGTCACATTCCACACTCTCTCTCTGTCCCTCTCTGGCTCTCTGTCTCCGGGTATCTCTGTCGTATCTCCCTGAGGGAGGACTAGGACGTCCTATATATTGGGAGGCGAGCCGTCAGGTTGAGCTGGTCGGGGAGGGGGGGCGGCGAAGGGTCTCCTTACATTTGACCTGGCCAATGTGAGGTCAGGTCTGGACTTTTTCAGAGACTATAAGTTGTATCTTCTGGAGAAGTCATCAGGTGGGGCCGTGTGTATATTGGGAGAGAGCCGGCCGTTGCCCCCTTACATGTGTGACATGGGAGGGGAGCCTGGCTGATTTATAACCCTTGGTCAACCGTGAGAGTTACCCTACACTTGACCTCCCTAATGTCGGGTCAAGACTGGACTGTCTCTGAGATGCAAGCTGCGGTCTGACAACCCATCACTACACCTCCCGCCAAGACCAAAGCTTTCATGCTCAGAGAACTGATGACACATTTAAAGTAGACAGTAACATCATGTGCAGTATCTAATATAGTCCCTGAGGCGATAATGCATCTTTACATTTTACTAGAGATGTATGTTTTTCTACTGGCATAGTTTGATCTGACAAAGCTCACTATACCTCCCGCCAAGATTAAAGCTTCTATGACAGGAGAAAAAAATAAAATACATACACAGTAAGTGAACATAGAGTGATCTAAAGATCCTTCATATCTAGCATAGTGTCCGAGGCAAATTTGCAAATCACATTCTACAAACAAAAACAGGTGTTACATTGCCTAACCAGGCCGTGTCAAAATAATAATTCATCTCAGTCAGTAAATGGCTACAACATTGTGTTTCGTAGTGCAAAACATTGATCAAATGAACTCATAGAAAAAGTGACTAATCTTTAAAAAAACATTCTTTGTAGTACATGTTAACAAAAATCAGAGAATGAAATACTTCAAAATACATAAAAAAATGCTCCAACTTCACATGTTAGGGTGTTATATCTTTTTAATGTACATCAACAACATCAACAACATCAGTACATTTGTTGGGTCCAGCATGGCTCAAGTCTTCCATCCAGCTGGTATCTGAAAATAAGGAATGCCGGCAGCACAACAGCGGTAGTCGATTGGTCCTTCTTATGATCCACCTTGTCATCGTCGACTTTCTTCTGATGTCAGCACAGCGTGTCTTCTGTCTTCACATAGCACGTTTTTCTTTCTTCAATACCGCACTTTGTAGGTCGTGTCACCACATCTGACTTCTTCTCACTTCCTCCTGGTTTCTATAATATTCCAGATGATTTTTCTGTTCACCTGCGCTTCCTCTACGTTTAGAGCATCTTCATATTCCAGATGAATTTTCTGTTCATCTGCGTTTCTTTATACATCTTCATTTTCATATTCCAGACGATTTTTCTGTTCATCTGCGTTTCTTTATACATCTTCATTTTCATATTCCAGACGATTTTTCTGTTCGTCTGCGTTTCTTTATACATCTTCGTTTTCCGTCATATTCCAGATGAATTTTTCTGCTCCATCTGTATTTCTTCTCTGCAACATCATCATTTTCAACATATTCCAGACGATTTTCTGTTCATCTGCCGTCGGCCCCCTCCGGCCGGGATGAAAGCCGGTCCACTGCTTGGGCTGTCGTCTCCTTAGATGACTGTAAGGCAGGTTCCGCGGACCAGGGCTCGCCCTCCGTACGTGAGTGTCGGCGAGACCAAAGACCGTCCTGTCTTACACCTTCCACAGTGGTGAATCCCTCCCTGGCTGGGCTCACCAGGGTTCGTTGTGTGGTGCTACATTCCACACTCCTTAACTTCCTAAAGTAGAAAAATATAAAATCTTCTTAATCCTAGACCAGGGAGGACTTGAAAGAAGTGGGGTGGTGTGTGGCGGGTGTGGTGCTGCATTCATCACGCTTCTTCTTCTCTGCTTATATGTGCTGTGGTTGGATTCCGGCTAGCCATGGGGCGGTACTGTGTGTGACATTTGACAGAAACAATCCGAAAGGGATGATGGATTAGTTGGAAGTGTATCCGTAAAGAAAAACAAATATTTACTTTATACGTTACGTCAATGTTTGGCAACTATAGTTTCCGTCACGACAATATTCTCATTAGGCTGGGTCGGGGAGTGAAGCTCTGCTCACTACATTGAATATTATTTATCACTACGCGTCAAAGAGTACATTACAAATCATACTAGCATAAAAACACACAGAGTGAAGCTCTGTAATTATCGCAATATTAAATAACACTAACCACCGATTTCGAAGCATAACTCACGGGAAAAAACATATGGGGATTGGTGGTCACACTGGACGGTGCGAGGCAGGTGGAGGCCGGGCGGGTGAGGCGGAGCGGGTGAGGCGGAGCGGGTGAGGCGGAGCGGGTGAGGCGGAGCGGGTGAGGCGTAGTTAAGTGTAGTGGGGAGGAGCCGAGGCGTGGTTGATCGGGCCAGGCCGGGGCTTTGCAGGGCGGGGCACGGAACGGCAGGGCGGGGCAGGGATGGGGGGAAGGGTAAGGAGGGTGAAGTGAGGATTAGGACAGGGAGGAGGATGTAGGTTAAAAGACATGTTAAGTTATAACAGTTAGTACAGACACCGCTTTCATAACTGAAACAATTTCTACGTTCAACACTGACCAACAATCAAACTGCACTTGGGATACTGAGAACTTCACAGAACGTGGGGGACACTGAGAAATTATATTAAGCACTGAGCATATTCTGGGAGTGTTTTGCTAGTAACAATTCGCGTGTACCACAACGAGAGACATTGACTTGAGCTGTAAGGATGACACACTAGGACACTTTTCACGCTACGACGCTACGACACAGGAATTACTTATTACACAATTGTAGACAATACTTAGACTGAATCAAATGAAGGATGAGACGAGCCAGGTGTTATGGCTAACCGAAGGAAGGCGTGAGTTTACGTTAAGTTCGCTGCTACCATTATAATAACTAAGCGGGGAAGGCGTAGATTAACGTATATAGTTCGCTGCTACCATTATAATAACTAAGCGAGGAAGGCGTGGATTAACGTATATAGTTCACTGCCACCATTGTAATGAGACAAAATCTCACAAGAAGAAGATTACATATATATATAGGTAGGAATATTTAGTAAGAGAGTATAAAAGAGAGGAAGATTTTGGTAGCGTGGCCGTGATAGTTATTTACACTGTCAATACACTTATCGTATCTTATACGTCAATACACTTCTATTACGTCTTAAGGGCGACTTCTCAAACACCGCTTCGTTACAACTCTTTATTAATTACGAACATGACATGGACACATTAATAACACCTTCTATTGAAGTTACTAGGACATTATATTTACGTTACTAGGACATCATATTACGTTACTAGACACTCTGATTCTCGGACACGAACATGAAATGAATACACTTCCCACGTAAGTAACTCATCCCATGGAAAGCTCTGACAAACACTCACGTGACCTAGGGGAGGCCTAGCAGGTGGTCCTGGGTTGTCTCTATGGGAGACGGCTTAGCTGGCGCTGGAGGGAAGTCTCAGTCCTGACCGGAGGCGACTGCCTCGGGTCCTCTCTGCCTCCTCTCGAGCGGGCCTGGTCGTGTAGTAGCCCTTCCTCCTTACAAGACACACTCTCTCTCTCTGTCTCTCTCTGTCTCTCTCTCTCTGGTGCGAGGGAGGACTAGGACGTCCCATATATTGGGAGGCGAGCCGTCAGGTTGAGCTGATCGGGGGGGGGAGGGGGGCGAAGGGTCTCCTTACATTTGCCCTCGCTAATGTAGGGTCAGGTCTGGACTTCTTCTGCGGTGTAGGCCATTGTGTATATTGGGAGAGAGCCGGCCGGTGCCCCCTTACATGTGTGACATGGGAGGGGAGCCTGGCTGATTTATAACCCTTGGTCAGCCGTGAGAGCCACCCTACACTTTTGACCCCCCTAATGTCGGGTCAAGTCTGGCCTGTTTCTGAGATGTAAGCTGTGGTCTGACAACCCATCACTACATATATATATATATATATATATATATATATATATATATATATATATATATATATATATATATATATATATATATATATATATATATATATATATATATATATATGTATGTGTGTGTGTGTATGTATATGTATATATATATATATATATATATATATGTATGTATGTATGTATGTATGTGTGGGATACTCAGGTGGTCCTTACACTCAGGGGTAAAGGAAACACACTGATGTCAAGTCCATAAGTTCTATTTCTGGTACAAACACAAAAAGGAGTTAAGACAGGGGTAAACAGCGTCCTGTCTAGGAATCTCTCTGGGTATCTCTAATCTGCGCGTACAGCGCGCATGTGCCCAAAACCTGAACTAACACTTGGTGACAAAAGGGAGAATGATTATAAAACATATAATACAGAGACCTGAATCAATAATGGTAAATAGTACAGAGTTACATATTACAGCCATATTCGTCTCATATATCTACGCCTCCCTCCCCCCTCACGCTCGTAGTGCAATCTCGAGCGGACTCTTTTTCCAGGAGCCTTTGAGAGTGACGTGGGAAAACTGGGGGATCACTGAATGAGGACTTACTTTTCTCGTCCAAGCAAGGGTTCACAGGGATGTGGGGGAGGGGTTCACCACTAGAGGACGGTACTGAATGAAGGAAGCGGCGATTCCGCCACCATACCCGACCACTAGGGAGACGGACCTCGTAATCCCTGGTCTTGCCACAGCCCATGACAACCCCGACCTTGTCCCAGCGGTGAGACGTCAGGTCTTGAACCCGAACTGTTTGCCCGATACTCAACCTGGGAAGGGGTCGGGCGTGCTGGTCGTACTGTGCCTTTACCTGGTCAGCACGGGCGGCTGCACGACGATCGCAGTCCTCGGTCTTGGCCTGCCACTCCCTCGAGAAGGACTCAGGATGGGCAGGGACACATGACCGTAGTGGGTGGCCGCATAACATCTGTGCTGGGGAGCGACCTGTGAAGTTGGGGGTATTCCGCAATTCCAATAAACCCCGGTCAAACTTCTCACAGTCAATGTTGCCTGAGGGTGCCGTCTTGAGGATGAGATGCTTGACGGACTTTACGGCAGCCTCGGCGTGTCCATTGGACTGGGGATAATGTGGCGAGGACACCACATGATAAACTCCCCATCGCTCCATGCAGTCCCGGAAGTCGTTGCTGGTGAACTGGGGCCTGCCGTCAGTCCTCAGGCGGAGAGGGACACCAACTTCCCGGAAGTAGCGACAGAACATACGTACTGTATGAGAGGCAGTAGTGTTGCCTCCGCAGGGAACGACAACAGGCCACCCTGAGAGCCGGTCGGCGATGACGAGAAAGGACTTTCCCGCCACAACCTAGAAATCCGCAGAGACGGACTCAAAGGGCCTCGTAGGGTTGTCGTTGTTCATGAGGGGTTCCTGCTGCTGACTAGGCTGCAGCACCTGGCATGGCTCGCAGACTTGAACGGAACTAGTGATGTCGGAGTCGATGCCTGGCCAAAAAACAGCTTGTCTCGCCCGGCGCTTCGTAGCTTCCACACCCCTGTGGCTATCGTGCAGGTGGGCTAGGGTGCGGCGGCTGAGGGCGGCAGGAACCACAACTCTTGCTCCATACAAGACGAGGTCGCCATCAGCATAGAGGTCGTCCAGCATCTTCCAGTATTTGACTAAAGAGCTGTGTAAGTCGTACCTGTTGGAGGGAAATCCCGAGGTCACGCAGTTCAGTAGACGGATGTACGAAGGGTCCGCTCTTGCCGCGGCTCGGAGTTCCTGAAGAGTCCTGTCGGCGTCCTGCGGTGGAGACTTTTCTGAGATGACGGCGTTCACGGTCACTACGGTCCTGAGGTGTGCAGTAGCATCAGCACATGCGATCTCGTCCTCTGGTGTGGGGTGGCTGACTGGGGCTAGTGACAAAGCATCAGGGATGCAGAGCAGCTTGCCAGCACGCCACACAGCTGTGAAGAGGTAGGGCGAGATCTTCTCCTTAAGGCGTTGGAGGCGGGGATTCTCGACCGCATCCAAGGAGTAGTGGTTCAGGATCGGGTTGAGTGGCCGATGATCCATCATGAGGTTGAAGTGTTGTAGGCCGATCAGATACAACCTACATTTGGGCATGGCCCAGACGGCGGCTAACAGCTCCAGTTCGATGGTGGCGTAGCGAGTCTCGGCGTCAGTGAGAAACCGAGAGCCACACTGAACCAGACGAAGGCGTCCATTGCCGTGGTCCTGTAGCAGAGCGTATCCAATCCCGTAGAGGCGAGAGGCATCAGTCTGGAGGACAACTGGCAGGGCCGGGTCGAAGGAAGCGAGAACAGGTGGGCTAAGGAGAGCTGTCTTGACGCGACGGAATGCCTCATCATGGTCAGCTGTCCAGGTGAATGTTCTCTTGGGGCTCATCAGGGGGCGTAGGGGCTGTGCTGCAGCGGCGATGTCGGGGTGAACTCAGCCAACTGGTTTACCAGGCCCATGAACGAGCGGAGGTCGGTCAGGTTGGCAGGAGTTGGGAAGTCCCGGATCGCGCTGACCTTTCCAGGATCAGCCGAGATGCCCTTGCCTGAGAGGATGTACCCACAGAAGTTCACACTAGGTGCGGCGACCACAAACTTATCCTTGTTGAGGGTGATCCCGTACTTCCGGCACCTGGTGAGCATCTGGTGAATACGCTCAAGATGCGTGGAGTAATCCTCGTCATATAGGAGCACGTCGTCGATGACCTTGACACAGTTCGCCACACCCTGAAGGGCCATGTCACCACGGAGGCAGAAAGCATCGCCAGTAGCCGCGAAACCCATAGGTCCTCTGCAGTGCTGAAATCGGCCGTACGGTGTGATGAACGTCGTGAGGTGCTGATCTTCTTCCGCAAGTTCCATCTGCCAGTACCCACATAAGGCATCTGCTGTAGTAAAGTACCTTGCCTTCGGGTCCACACTGCGTATAGCGGTGAAGGGTGTCGGTGAAGGGTGGGTCGGGCGGGAAACTTGGCTATTCAGCTTGGTGAGGTCGACGGTGATACGAACTCCAGTAATGTTCTTGGCGACTGCTACCATGGGGTGACACCAATCCGAGGGGTCGTCACCAGCAGGCTTAATGATCCCCTGGGCTACCATAGAGTCGAGTTCCTTCTTAACTTGGCTCTGAAAAGCGAAGGGTATCTGTCTCGGTGTGTGGATGGCGAAAGGTACTGCGTCATCCTTCAGGTGTATTCTCATGGGGGAGCCAGCCATTGGCTTGAGTGGAGCCGTCTTGAGGTCCTCCTTGGAAACCAGCACGTCCTTGAATTGCAGTAGGAAGAACTCCCTGGCTGCAGAAGGTGACGTATTGGGTGGGAGGGGCAGCTCCTTGCGCCTGTTGACATGTTTTATTTCCAGAATTGGCTTAGGGAAGTCTGAAGATATTATGGCCAAATCTTGACAGTGGCCATAAGACAGTAGTGGCATCTGAACACCTTTGTGGACCTGAATCCTGGCAGAACATGACTGCTTACCTAGGGTGAGGGTAGCCTGAAATGTACCCAGAGCAGGTGCCATTGTAGAACCGTCTGCGGTGAGCGTTGTAGAAGTTGACGGTGGTTGCAAACTGCTCCTAGGGATCCCCAGAATGTCGAGGTGTCTTGTGCCGATGACTGTGACGTCCGCACCTGTGTCAGGAAGCATCTGGATACGGGAAGTAATGTCGCCGTATGACAGGTGAACACAGATGGGCTGAGGTGTCTTGCTGACAGGAGAAGAAGAGGATCCCACGCGACGACAGCGCTTGTTCTTCGCCGCCTGAGACTTGCAAGTAGTATCATTCTTCTTCTTTGACTGACAGCATTTGTCATAGTGTCCAATGCGGCTACAGGAGCGGCACTGAACGTTGTTGGCAGGGCACTTCAGTGTCCTAGCCCAATGACCACGACGGCCACAGTTATTGCAGGTGCTGTCAGCGGCAGGGCATGCAGAACCATGCCGACGAGCACAATACTGGCAGGAATGACCTGGCGTCGAAGTCTGAAGTGATGCTGAAGATTGATGCGAAGCTGAAGTCGGATGTGAAGCTGAAGTCGGATGTGAAGCTGAAGTCCGGTCACGTCCTTTGTTCTTCTTATATGCGGAGATGGCACACAGATGGTTAGATGGAGCACGAATGGCAGAAGTCGCACTTCCGGTGGCTTCGTAAGAGCGGCAGGTGGTGACAACATCCTGTAGAGAAGAGGCAGTGTCGAGGGAGATAAGCTTCTGAATTAGCTCTTCGTCCCGCACGCCCATGAGGATAATCATCTTCAGCTGTGTTTCCTCACAAGTCAACGAGTTCCCAGGACAAACGTCAACCTCCTCAGCGATGCGTCTGAGTCGTACGTAAAAATCGGCAAACGACTCACCCTCCAGCTGCTTACAACTGAGAAGTTCTCTCCTACGGAGAGCTTCGTTGCGGAGACCCTTGATATGCGTCTGTAAAGCATCCAAGACGTCCTTCACAGTCTTGTCTGTGTCGTGGGGAATTTGCAGGGTGTGCTCCAGGATACATTGCATCTCTAGGGTGAGACACATCCTCATCTGGATCAGCTGTTTCTCCCTAGGCAACCTTGATAAATCGACCATCATCGAATAATCGTCCCACCTCCGACGCCATTCACGAAATACCTGGAACGAGGCATCAGCTTGGAGTGGCTGTGGACTCTGAGCGAGTGCTTTCTGTGGGGGGGCAAAGAAGTTGAAGAGGACCCTGCAGGTGCACCTGTGGACGAAGAGGCAGGTGTAGTAGCTGCTTGAAGGTTAACAGGTGCCAACAACTCGATAATGGCACTGAATCTGGCATTTTCTTGTTGATGTCTGTGATTCTCTTCACGTCTTCGTTCATCGTCTTCCTGTCGCCTCCTGATGTCGTCTTGTCGTCGGTTTTCTTCCAAAAACTGAATTAAATGAAGGAAGTCGACACCTGTGGCAGATTGCGGACGTGTGTAGTGGGGGCTAAGGGTGGGTGGGGCCGCTTGATCCACTTTCCGATCCACTTGGAGTCCACTTACTGCACCGACATCCGTCTGAAGTTGGGCTTGTTGGGTATCTGAAGAAAACCCAATAAATTCCTGATCTTCCATATGGCCTGGTTTATTTCTCTCACAATTACTGTAATTAATAAGTGAGCAGAAGAGCAATCGTCTTTAAATGGAAGATATCTGCGAGCGTCTGTGTGTGTGTGCGTTCGTTCGTGCGTGTACTCGGGGTGGGCTGGCTAGCGGGCTGGCTGGCTGGCTCACGTCAGTGCCAGTCGAGACATGAACGGGGGTGGATGTCAAACTTGACTCCCATAGGTCTTAAAAAGGCTCCCCTCTTTTGTAAAAAGTGCAGGAACACGGGGAAACACTTTAAAGACACTAAAGGGCACACACAACACTGAAAAAGCACTTCACAACACTGCACTGTAAATCCAGGAATATCGTGTTGAGGTACGCGCCGAGATCCACTCGACAAGGGAAGTTGACAAGATGGCGGCTCCGAGAGAGATTCTGTGTCCACTCCAATTCTGAATAATGTGATGTCCCAGCTAAACACTGCGCCATGTGGGAGATTCAGGTGGTCCTTACATTCAGGGGTAAAGGAAACACACTGATGTCAAGTCCGTAAGTTCTATTTCTGGGACAAACACAAAAAGGAGTTAAGACAGGGGTAAACAGCGTCCTGTCTTGGAATCTCTCTGGGTATCTCTATCTGCGCATGCGCGTACAGCGCGCATGTGCCCAAAACCTGAACTACACTCGGTGACAAGAGGGAGTATGATTATAAAACATATAATACAGAGACCTGAATCAATAATGGTAAATAGTACAGAGTTACATATTACAGCCATATTCGTCTCATATATCTACAATTACAATTAATTCTCACCATTGTTTGGAGTCTTGGATGTCGAGCATTAAAATCTCCTACAGTTGAGTCCAAAAACATGCAATCTGGTAAGAAGTTGAGGTCAAAACAGCCTCCAGAAATGTACAAATTTGCTATGTTCAATTCTCCTTCCTTCAAATATAACTTTATACAGACACTTTCTATTCCTTGTACTCTATTCGGGCTTCCAACTAGTTCTGCTGGTATGGAATTCTTAATGTATGTTGAGACCCCTCTTATACCTTCACCCGAATAGAGATGAAATCCCTTATATCCAGACAGTTTAAGCAGGTCGCCTTTCCTGTCTCCAGTCTCTTGAAGGGTAATTATGTCAATATTATTTTTAAGGGTAAAGTAGTGTACATCTGTCACTCTATTTCGTAGACCATTAACATTCCAGGACATTATCTTAAGGCTAGCTAGATCCACGATTAATATTTACACATTTTATATCCTTTCCAATCAGATTCTTTAAGAAGGCCCAATCCTCCTGCACAGATTCCCATTTCCTCAAAAGTTTTTCTTTATCAGCATCTTTACACTTTACCAACACATTTTTAAAACTTTCAGTTGTTGCTCCCTGCACTACACAATCCTTTATTTTCCTCTCCTTCCCTGTAATACTTATTTTAAGCACTGAATTTTTCAAAAGCTTGAGCTCTTCACTTTCCTCTTTCCCTTCTAATTCTACATTATTCACAGCTTTGTTTTCCCTTTCTTTATTTATCACTGTATCAAGTCTTTTCTCTATCACTTCTATTTTCTGACCTAACTTTTGCAAAAGCTGAAACATCTTACGCACCTCTTCTCCCAGAATTTCTTGCACAGTTTTATCACTAACCTGGAGGGCTGCACCACTACTCTCACTTGCTACTTGTTTATTACTCTGTTTGTCCCTGGCATCAACAACTCTTCCGGCCGCAATCGCAGTCCTATCCTTCTTGAATCTTCATGCCAGGCATTCTCAGGGATCACTGTCTCCACTGTCTGTGTGTTCTCCTGCTGTCTTGTCACTGTCAGACCACAGCGTACTTCTTCAGTGTTCTCTGAATAATTCCTTTGTTGGTCACTTCTCATACGTGGCCTCATCTCGCATGCAAATGAACTAGCATTGTGAGTTTTACCACAATTACAACAACAAGGCTTCACTTTCTCTCCTGCATTGATCTTGTCCTTACAGTTGCTAGATTCGTGCTTCTCCCACAGAATCTACAACGTGGGTCCAGTTGACAGCTCCAGGCCTTATGTCCCCATCTGCAACACTTGAGACACATTATTGGTCCCTCCACATATAGTGCCACCTTCCTATACCCTGCTCCTGTGATGAACACTTTCTCTGGAACCTTTCCTCTCATTAGAGCAATAACCTGGCTTCTCTCTTCTCCCCTTATTAAATGCCTCTTGACCCAAACAAATCTTTCGTCATCCAATAAGTATTCTGGATCTAGTATTACAGGGTACCTGAAGATTATAACCTTTGTAAGTAGTATGTCGCTCTCCTCTGGCAAAACCATCAGTAATCCCTTGTACCCAACAGTTGTCAACATTTCCACAGCCTCCATGGTCCCCACTGTAAGATAAGGCTTGTGTGTGCCTTCTTTCAAAAGAGGCTCAAAGCTGCGATGCTCCCGTCCTAGTTGTACTGCCCATTTTAATTTTTCAAGGAAGGTCATCGGGCATGACTGTGGAAAAATTAATCTCTTCCTGACACGACCAACATTACCTTGTGTGTGTTCTTGTCTGCTTCCTTCAAATTCCATACTTTGCTCTGTTCTTGATCCATTCTCCACTATCTCCTTTCTGTTATTTCCATTATTATTACCACCCACACACGTTTTTTGTCCAAGATTTTTTTGTCTCTTCTCCTCTCTTACTTCTCCGCTTTCACTGTCCTCTTGCCAGCTTGTCTCCCTCATCCTTTTTGAACTTTCTTTCTTTTTCACTACCTCTTGTTGTAGCTGTATTTTCTCACTTTCGAACTTCCCTTGTGCTTCATCACTCGTATTAGACTCATCACTACTCAACTCAAGGTCTTCAAGAACTTCGTCCAATACTATCTTTTCTTTACTCTTCCATGTAGAGTTCTTAAGCGATAATTCACTTTCCATGGGGCAATGTTGACATCCCACAACACCCAGCCAGGAGTGATGGGACCCCGAGCAGTTATTTTCGTGTGGTAAACAGGTCCTTATACACAAGTAGGTAAGTCTATATATCCTTCAGATAATGTAATAGGCTCCAAAACATCCCAAATTTGGGAGCTAGCACTCACAGCTGTGTTTACCAGTGCCCGCCACCCAACCGAGCAGGAGCGTAGTCTTTGCTCGAATGAAGAATGTCTAATGAGATTACGAGAGGAAGGAGGGCCCAGCGGAGGAGTTACATACCTCCTCCTCCCATCTCCCTTGCTCTGGCTGAGTTATGTGATTAAATCTCTTAACAGTCAAATGGTTAATATACGATGAATTGCTTTATTAATACTCAATTCAAGTAGCTAAACAACTCTTTTCCATTGTAATTTTTTATTAGAATAAGCATTGCCGGATATGGTATGTAAAAGCAACACTAAATTCCCTTTAGTTACCGGACAAACCTTACGTTTGTTATTTTATTTTATACATTTATGGTTTTGGTTGCACTATATTTAAACGGGTGTTGTCGGCAGGAATGTATGGAACAACTTGTCGGGGTCCAGCATAACATCAGAGGCAATAAACGACACTATGACGTTGGCAGATCCTCTCTACACTCCCCAAGCAGATAGAAAAGTCAGAGTAGGAATATCATCATGAACGTTCACCAATTCTTTGCTCAAGAAGGTTCTTGCGAAACGATGGAAGAAAGAAGTTGTGTAGAAGACAGCCTCAGCAACTCCGGTCTCTATGACCACAGCGGAAAGAATCAAGGCAGAAGCAAAGAAATCGCCAGGCGGAGTAATATGTTCGCCAAGTGCCAGACCTTCACCTGTCGTAGGACAACTTGACTATTTTGATAGAGAATGCATCAGAAGAGAGCTCCTCTCGTTTTATGAAAGAGGTGAACTACCTACACTGTCAGCATTGTTGGAGAGGGTAAAGCAGCCTGTTTTAAAGGGTCACAGAGTTCACTTTATAAAATAGTAAAGAAGCTGGGGTTCAAGTACATAGTGGCAGGAAAATCTTGATGGAGAAGGAGGACATTGTAGCTGCAAGAAACAAATACCTCAGATACATACAAAAGAACAGAGAAAGCTCTAATCCCCGTCCAGAGGTATATCTAGATGAAACCTGGATCAACCAGAATCAATGTGTTGAGCGGTGTTGGACTGTGAATGACGGATCAGCAGGACCCAAACTCAAATCAGGAAGAGGAGCGAGGTTTATCATCGCGCATGCTGGTGGTCGTCAGGGATTCATACCCGGAGCTCTGTTGATGTTTAGGTCCAAGAATGGAGCCAAGGGTGACTACCACGATTCAATGGATCATGAACGGTTTAAGGCCTGGTTTAAAGAGCAACTACTCCAAAACATCCAAGGAGGATGTTAAGATCATTAAGATCATTAATAAAGTACCAACGAGTAGCAGCAAGAAGTGTGAAGTAATGCAGTGGCGAGGATCAAATAACATCTGTTATGATCCTTCCTTCACAAAAGTAGAATTACTTCAGGTCTGCAAACAGCAAAAAGAAAAACAGGAATATGAAATAGATCAAATAGCGGACACAAATTACTCAGACCACCTCCTTACCACTGCAGGTTGAGGGAATTACAAATGAGGCAATCCAACACAACCCCAGAGCATTGGCAAAACTGTATAAGACATACATTGAAAATAGAAGATGAATGTAGAGCCAAAAATACAGCTCTAATTCACTTGCTTGAAAATTTTGTAATTAACTTGATCTCAGATGAAAGTAGTGGGGAAGATAACACTGGTAGTGAAATGATTGTGGGAGGATAAGGCGCTGTCATTGTGATGGAGGGATGAATTATACTGTAACGCAATAAAGTTGTCAGTTAAGTCTTATCCGCAGTTTTATAATATTCCAGCATTATCTTCTGAGAGAGAGAGAGAGAGAGAGAGAGATTAAAGCATGGTCACGATATAACGTGGGAATGGTGAAGTACAGAAGGAAGAGATTCATTTGGAGGAGGATATAAAATTGAGAGTTACCCGGCGGGAAGAAATACAGAGATAACCGGGTAACTTAGAAGGCATGAACATAAATGGCATAGACTACGAAAGGTTGAAAGTGACTGGAGGCATGAAAGAATACGGAGGTGGAATACAAGTACAGGACATGAGACGAAGAGAGAGAAGGAAAGGTAGACCTATGTTGTTTATCAGTGGGGAAGGGGAGATGAGTGTAAATTTGTTGTATATTTATTCTCACATTTGCTGTAACTGTAGATATTATCAGATATAACTATATTATATATGTATGCCAAAATTAACTGAAATTTTGACTGAAGAAATCTTGTCGTGAACTCGGGAACAAGAGAAAGAGAAAATTGTTTTGCGAACAACTTCATATTTCCCGCCGCTGGTGACGGCTGTTTGTTCGAACTGCCAACCTCCCCAGTCTCTCACACTCGCCCACCAACTTTTAGGGGTCGTGTAATATTTCAATGTGATTCTCATCTCTTAAAATGCTAGTTTTTGCATGATGTAGTATTACTGATACGTAATTTGTCTTAGTGTGACTTATTGTTGGTAACAATAAGTGTATATTAAATGCATCCTCTGAAAGCGTGAATTTGCTACCAGAGTTTAACAGTTAATTCATGTATAAGATTTCTGATAAACTTCCTACGTGCTTATGTTTGATATAATGAATATATGTATCTTTATATAATTTAGCTTAATATTTTTCTCGTTGAAAACGGTCATTCCAACGATTAGGAATAAACTCATTCAAAAATACATCAATACTTCAGAACGAAATCGGACAGGTTTGCAGTAGCCAATCAGCTGTAACTCTGAGAAAAAATGCACATTAGTCGCTACTTACCAAGTTAACCAACGTGTGTGTGACTGTGTCCGCTCCACCATCACTGTTTTTGTGTTGGGTGAGTTCTGGCACAACTAATTGTGTTGTTAAGTGAACAGACATACATAAATCAAGTCTACAGTGTATTATATCAAGAGATTATTAGCCGTGTTGTGTGTAAGACTGGGCTGTCTATTGAAGGATGATGGTTTGTGGCCGACCAGAGTGAGTACATTGGCCTCCGGTGAAGTTCCCATGGATGGATCATATCGCGGTGAGTATTATCACAATTTATTGTAGGTTTTGTTGTGTGCTTCCGTCATTATTGTTGTATCTTGGTAAACGTAATCACGATTCGCAGTGTACGAAACTAGGTTTACAGAAGCAGTGTATTCGCTTCCATCGGATAAATAAAGCAGGAATTTTGTTAATATAGGTTTGGAAAGGTTACCTTTTTTTTTTAACCCCACATTTTCCCTCTTCAATGCCCTGCCCACTTTGGAAGGTCCTTTCCTTTGTCGTTCCTAGTGTTAAAAGGATTATATATCCTTGAATTTGCAGTTGTCCCAAAAATAAAGGTCACATTCTTTCAAATCACAATGAAAAATATAAAGAAACAAATTATTTCAATACTAGAATTCCCGGTTCGACGTAAAACGAATCTGAAGGGAGGTGTTAGTACAGTAATTTAATTTCTTCGAGTTACTACTGTTTTGTGGGGAAAATTTCTCACTTTGTGTAGTAATAGTCATACAGATACATGTACTCTAACTTATTAGATATAGTTTTTTTTATCCCCGGTTAACGTCTGGAGTAAAAACAGGAAGAATTTGTCAACTGATATATATATATATATATATATATATATATATATATATATATATATATATATATATATATATATATATATATATATATATATATATAAAATCACACGGGAAAAGGGAAACAACGGAGCACCTTAGCTTTCGTCTTTATTCAAGAGTTGCCTCTGAAGATGTCTTGAATAAAGACGAAAGCTAAGGTGCTCCGTTGTTTCCCTTTTCCCGTGTGATTTTATCAAGATTTATCCTATCCACGTTTTCATTGTGGATCTACATGATATATATATATATATATATATATATATATATATATATATATATATATATATATATATATATATATATATATATATATATATATATATATATTACGTGACAAAAATGTATATATTTTGTGTGTGTGTGCAAAGACTATAATTATACGGAAAATAGGAATGAGACCCCTCGACGTGTGATTGAAATTTTGTTGAGCAGTCGCTAGATGGCTCTGCCAAGGTTTTACGTTGACTGTTGACACTCGCAAAATTCAATCCAGTGTACCAGACATGTGTTGCTGGTGGATGTTATCGTCGCGTCATAATTTTCGCAACTGTGTGTTTATACTGGAAAGATATATATCAACACGTACATGTTTAAACTTATATTTTATTATGACTAAGAAAAACTGATGTAGCCGAAGGTATTTGCACGCGAGTTAAAATAACGAAATAGTTATTTGCACCCGAAACTTGTCATCATGGGCATCAGGTGCAGAGAGTGAAACTGTTATCTGCACCCGAGGTGTGTCATAGCGAAATTCGGGTGCAAAATTACTTCATCTATTTACAGTCGATATTGCCTAATCATATTTAATGAAAGATGAAAAAGTGTGTAACTATTCAAACTACAGTAAAAATTGACCAATTAAGTTCTTGGCGCCGACTTACTGTATTCGTCATTAATGTTTACAATGGAATTGTGAATATTAAAATTTTTACATACATGAACTGCTTTATTATCGTATACTAACAATATATCACTATGCACATAAACTTGCAGTCAATAGGAAAACATTGTCGAATACCGGTGTACAGTCCCCTTCACCCTTGCGTTTACAGGGACTCTTCATATAAACATTCTCAAATCATTGCATTGAGATATTTGTTTTAATATTGTTTTAGTTTGATTCCATAGTATGTTTACTATTGCGAGTTTCCTTTCTGCCGAATGTAAACAAACACAGCGGTGCCACATTGCACAAAACCTGACGAGCCCCAGTAAGCATACTAGTGAAGGGGACTTTACACCTACGTGCTCACCAAACGTTACAACAATTCAACTAATTAACGGTATTCAAGTTACAAAGGTTAATTTTACCCTCACGTCCACTCAACACAGTAAATTTGTTGTCACCAGTCATTCAGCACACGCACACACATTACATAACTGTTGCACATTTCATTACATATTTACGTCATAGGAATACAAACAAATATTTCACACCTGTAAAAATTTCCAACATTCGATGAAACACTCAGATAAAATCATGTTCATAAAAAAATAATGATGGTAGCCGCGTATTTAGCAAATTTGTGTCGATATGAAAACTAACATTGGCAGGTTTTGGAATAAGCGAGTACTGTTAGAAGAGGGATTATCTATATACATGTGAGATGTTTGAAAATTGTGTTGACTTTGTTTTCGCCTTTGATATTAGCAGGGATGTATAACATAGACATCGGCCTTGAAAAGAGATAATTATATAGTGTAGTTGTCCACACCATCATGTTCACAGGTTACTAATTTATCTTTCAGGATAATTCGTCGACCTCTAAAATTAAGAGTTTGATTTTATCCCAAGTCAAAGCATAGCAAATGGAATATAGATGGAGACACTTACAACTTTCCCGATGAGGAATATTCTACGTTTTGTTCTCTAACGAAGAATCAAAACCCTTTTTTTTATCGCGTAATCATGACTAGTGGTTGGGATTCTTATGGGTGATTAGCTTGATGAACGTTCGACTACCCGCTTTAAATGAATGGTTCTTTTTACTTCATAAATTTTCAGTATTAATCGTAATGGCTCTTGTCAGCCTTGGATGGTTTACCAATCTTCACCTTGAGGTTAATTCCTGAGAAACAGTGGTGATCCGAGTCAGTGACAACCCTGGCGACACCTTGACGTTTCTTGACAGGTGATTTAATGTAATGTGCGTGTTCCAGCGATACCTGGTATATTTGTATATTGTTTATGGAAGAAATAGATGTTCATGATTAATATTCCTTACACGGGAGACTATAGGTGTTTCCTTCGTCATTTCTACTACCAAATAGTCTTGAAGTACAGCATTTTCAATATTAATTCTTTTATCGCCCACACGACTACTTAGATCTGCCTATATTTATTACTGCGACCCAACTTCCATAGATAATATTATCAGGAGCTCGATAATTATATTTGTTTACATACAGGTATATTATTAGATAATTATAGGACCTATGATGATGACCACACTGTTTCTCTGTCTCAGTCTATTACACAGTGAGGCATATAACAATATGATCGATCAGGTCAGCACCCCCCCCCCCCAGTTTGTCTTGGCTGATCCCATAATGTCTATTTTTCTCACTCATAATTTCAAAGATTTCTTCTCTGTCTCGGTAATGCCAATGTTCCAGCTTGAAGTCCGTTTGAGGTTATGGTCACATTATCCGTTGAAACGATCTGTTTTTGAGGTTCCTCTGGGTTACACGTGCAGTTATATTTTCCTGTTCAGCCACGGCTTGCGGGTCCTGTGTAGAAGGGACCTGTGTGTTTCGAGACTACCCACGTCCCAGGTTAGGACGCAGTTCTCTCGGGCCTCCACACCCCAACAACGTAACGCTAGTTCGGGTGCAGTCTCACCCAAAAGTTCGTTAACTCTCCCAGCCAGCTATTGCTGCACTGCCTGCTTCAGATGTTTGAATCTGTCTCCGTACCAACCAGAACATGAAACCGATACGAATGAATCTAAAGGGTCTGTGTGTGATATAGACCCAACCATGAAAGAGAAGGCAGAGGATTGATTGATTCTTGAGTATTTGGAAGAGTCTGTGGAGGAAGAAGGACCACAACAATGGTTCCAGGTCTTGACATGGGGGTATTTAACTTAAAATTTTTCAACTTTTTTGCAACTATCTCACAAATAGTCATGTTACTTTCTACTACCAGTGACCATTTCTAGGTAAGAACGTTTTTTTTTAACTCTAGCCCCCCCCCCCGTCTGATACACCAACAATTTATACATAACTGTAACAGTAATAGTTATATGGAAGGACCCCCCTGGCAACGTCCCAACACACAGTACTGTATAATAATCATTATAATGTGCCTTAAACGCGCTTGAGTGTTTGTGGCGCCTTAATGTCTTGCCAGACGTTATAACTCTGTTTTAGTTCATCGTCCACAAGTCAAAGATATGAGACTATATAACACAGTTTATAAGCTCACACTGGTATAAGGTTTCTCAATATATGAGGCGCCATAAACACCATCAGTGTTGGTCAAGATATACAGTGTGATTGTGTCAAAATACTGCTGATGGTGAGGCTGAAGGTCGACTGTTGTTATGAGAAGCTGTCGGTCAGACCCGGTGCCCAGAGACAGTTGTGATTCACTGACTAACATTTTGCAATTATGAACTTTAACCGAGATACTATGTTCATAATCAGGCAACACCAGGCTTCAGGGAGACCACTTGTTAGAGAGCAAAGAAATATAAATCGCTGGAAACTGTGCCTAGAAACCCTGAGTCTACTCCGTCCCCTTCACTCTAAAGTCTCGGTAAACAGTGACGTTACTCATCAGTAACAGCCGTGATATTTCTGTTTTCTTTACAAATACAATATTATTAACAGTACTGTTGTGTGCACTATCTTACAGCGAATTAATTAAACAAGGAATCATTATTTACCAAGAAACTGGAAACGTCTTGTAGGAATGCAACAAAACATTGCAGTATTTCCATTCCGTGTCGCCATCAAGTGATCTGTAGTCGAATAGATTTGCTAAGTGACGCTACGCCTATCTCTCTCAAATAAAGTAAATACATACGCCTTTTCTAACTACTATTTTCTCGGAGTAATTATAAGTAAATGTTATGATTTTATAGTTTATGAAATACAATGTTTACTTTTTATACTCTTCAGAATATTATATAGTCTTCAAAAATTATAGGAATAAAAAATTCTCACCAACTTTATCTTTAATCGTTACAAGACACAACAGCTTCCCGAAGAGTTCCTGACTAATTGTGATTGTGTTCTAAGCTGAGGGATGAGAGGAGGTGGAGCAGGAGGTGGGTGGAGCAGGGTGGAGCAGGAGGTGGATGTAGAGCAGGAGGTGGATGTAGAGCAGGAGGTGGATGTAGAGCAGGAGGTGGATGTAGAGCAGGAGGTGGATGTAGAGCAGGAGGTGGATGTAGAGCAGGAGGAGGGTGGAGCAGGAGGTGGGTGGAGCAGGAGGTGGATGTAGAACAGGAGGTGGATGTAGAGCAGTAGGAGGGTGGAATAGGAGGATAGACGCTTGCTATAAGAAATAACAACGACCGATTTTTATAATAAGCCAATTCTTATTATGGTTGACATTCGGGAGGGGTGACCGAGTATTGGTGGTGGAAGCTATCACTCTGGTTGATCTTGTCAGTATACATCGTTGGAGATGTTTATTGCTCTCATAATATTGACCATGGCAGATATTTACGTCCATAAGAAAGGCATAAATTCAATAATACCAAGCGAGTAAGATTATATTAATATTGCTGAACTAAGGATAATTATACCGCCGTCAAAACGAAGCCAGACACAAATGTCCCCAGATGTCATTATGAACCTACAGAATATTATAATAAAGATTGTATAAATATTCATACATTGACAACAGTTTAGCAAATTATATGATATAAAATTCATCAGTAAACCGCTAAATTTAATCGGATCATCACTATTATCTAATTGAGCAGAGGCGAAGTATACCAGTGCCCCCCCCCCTCCCGCTTTCCTATTGCCAAGTTTAAAATAATCTGTAAATCGCTTCAAGGGGCATCGAGCCGTTATATCACCACCTCCAACACGGTCTTACGCGAAAAGGAAAACATAATAATAATAATAATAATAATAATAATAATAATTGACGGTTTATTGAAAAAGTTCTGCAGCCCGAAGGCTGAAAATACACATTGGACATAAATGACTTATTACATACATTGGTGGTTTAACAAAAGCCTTCATTAGAGAAAGGTAAAGGAACATACAGTGAACATACAGATTATTGTAGGTGTTGAACAGCAAGCACGTAGTGTAGTAACTCCCTCCCAGATGGTGTTAGGAGGGACGTCACGTGGTGTAGTAGTTCACTCACAGATGGTGTTATGAGGGACCTGACTTCGTGTAGTAATTCCCTCACAGATGGTGTTATGAGGGACCACGTGGTGTAGTAATTCCCTCACAGATGGTGTTATGAGGGACCTCACGTGGTGTAGTAATTCCCTCACAGATGGTGATATGAGGGGCCTCACGTGGTGTATTAATTCCCTCACAGATGGTGTTATGAGGGGCCTCACGTGGTGTAGTAATTCCCTCACAGATGGTGTTATAAGGGGCCTCACGTGGTGTAGTAACTCCCTCACAGATGGTGTTATGAGGGACCTGACGTGGTGTAGTAATTCCCTCACAGAGGTGTTATATGAGTGAGGTGTGGTCGCAGGCCTTCCTATCGTAGACGGATTAACACATCGCTGGTTGATGTTGGGTCTCACGGGCCGTTATCACTGGGTACCTAGGACCTCAATGTGTGAAGGTTAACTTGGGTACGACTGTTACTGATGAGTTGTTCTCGCTGACTTAAGCACTGTTCACCACTGTTCACCTCTGTTTAACACTGGTTCCATTCCTTTCCTAAATGAAATTGTAACTTCTGGCGAGAACTTGTTGATATTCCGGTGGGGAGGAGGGTTCAGGGGAGGGAGTTGGTATGGGCCAACTTAACAGTTGACCTGGCTGCTCCGAGAGGAGCGCCAGGTACGTCTTGACCCTTCGGTGGTCAAGGATGCGTCAAGCTGTGTGTGCCTCGAGTCAAACATTGTAACGTGATATTGGTGGACCTAAAACTCATTCGTTTAACATATATGACATACATATAATAAGTACTAAAAATGTGAGTAGTTTTTGTATATTTCTCTTTTTAATTTGAAAAGCTTTGATAAACAGTAAATGGGATTACAATTTACATAGGCTATGAACGTGTACTCGTAACCATTATTTATTCAATAATAGATTCAGAATTTCATTGGGCAAAATGATTTAATATTTTTCTGTGGTTTATTTCCATTCCGATCAAAATACTTATTTATATTATCAGTAAAACATGGAAAGAGAAAGAGAGAGAGAGAGAGAGAGAGAGAGAGAGAGAGAGAGAGAGAGAGAGAGAGAGAGAGAGAGAGAGAGAGAGAGAGAGAGAGAGAGTGCGCGCGCGCGCGGGTGGTATGTGAGCGTCTATACGCCTGTGTGTGAGGACATGTGTGTGGACAACTGATGGTCCAGCAGGCTTATGGTCCAGTGATACACACCCACCAATAACACACAACCAACACTCATTCACTATCTGGATGGAGAAGTGTGTGGCAGTTCAGTGTCCTGGTCAGGTGTTTCATGTACTGTACACTTTATGCCAGTAGGTCATGCAAAGGTCACTGTGCTGGGTGAGGTCTTTCTCTTACCGTCAACCTTCTGTGTTTGCTCAGTAATTTCCACAGTAAACTATGCTAATGTCCGGCCAACTAAGGCTTAAACTTTCTTGATATTCTAAAATATAACTCTGCGTTGATCTTTACAGAGGAGCACGAAGTATTGCATACAAGCATAATTCAGTGTTACACATTGGCGAGAACCACAATACTTGCATATCTGCTATATACTGTACATATCCCAGGAAAACCCATTCAAAGCTTAACATAATAGTATAAAAATAAGCCAGAAATAGAATTAAAAGGAATAGTAATAAGAACATAAGAATGAACGAAAGTGCAGCGGGCTTATTGACCCGTACTAGGCAGCCCTGTTTATACCCAACCCCTATCGCTCATATATCCGTTCAACCTATATTTGAAGCTACCCAGCGTGTTCGAGTTAATGATGAAGTTCGGTAACTTGTCCCACTCGTCCACTTTTCTATTTTCAAACCTAAATCTAAATTTGTCCAATCTCAAACCATTGCTACGAGATCGCTCCTTTATTCAGCCCTGACTTCCATTTATACTCCTCGATCATATCACCCCTCACTCTACGTCTCTCGAGGGAGTGCACATTAAGATGCTTTAACCTGTCTCTGTACTCAAGGTTCCTAATGCCCGGGATTAGTCTTGTCATCCTCTGAATGCTGTCTAGGGATTCTATATCCATTCTGTAGTACGGTGACCAGAACTGAACCGCGTAATCCAAGTGAGGTCTCACAAGCACAAGATATAGTTTTAGGATAACCTCGCTAGTCTTGTAACTTACACGCCTTTGTATGAACCCAAATACTTTGTTAACCTTGTTTCGAGGAAATACGCATTGTTGTCTTGGTTTAAGATTCCTACTTATAATTACTCCTAAATCTTTCTCACAGTTGGATTTCTCTATAATATCGTTGTTCATATGGTTTCTCTGTTTACATTTCCTAGACTTAGTACTTTGCATTTGCCCACATTAAATTTCATCCGCCATTTGTTGGTAGCCAATCGATACATAAATTATAATCCTGAGATAGAGCGAGCTGCATGTTTTTTGACTGCCTTTAACATCTGTCTGGACAGCTTTCCTGACTAGACTGACAGAACATTTTCACGCTATCACTCAGCACTCACGCCCGTGCCAGTGACTTACTCTCGCATCACTGCCGTAGTGAGTCGGCTTATAACAAGAAAAATCTCCGTGTTTTGAACATATGCAAGGCGCTATAGGTTAACCCAAGGCATTAGAGTCACACACAAAACACTGCACTTACGTACAAAGACCTGTAGTTACATTCAATACACTGTAGTTACGTTCAGAGCACTGTATTTTCGTTCAAAACACTGTAGTTACGTTCAAAACACTGTTTATTCGTTCAAAATACTATAGTTACGTTCAAAGCACTATTTTCGTTCAAAACACTGTAGTTACTTTCAGAACACTATATATTCGTTCAAAATACTGTAGTTACGTTCAAAACACTATATATTCGTTCAAAACACTGTAGTTACGTCCAAAACACTGTATATTCGTTCAAAACACTATATTCGTTCAAAACACTGTAGTTACGCTCAAAACACTGTATATTCGTTCAAAACACTGTAGTTACGTTCAAAACACTGTATATTCGTTCAAAACACTATAGTTACGCTCAAAACACTGTATATTCGTTCAAAACACTGTAATTACGCTCAAAACACTGTATATTCGTTCAAAACACTGTATATTCGTTCAAAACACTGTATATTCGTTCAAAACACTGTAATTACGCTCAAAACAATGTATAATCGTTCAAAACACTGTATATTCGTTCAAAATACTGTAGTTACCTCCAAAGTACTTTAGTTACCTTCAAAGCACTGTAGTTTCATTCAAAATACTGTAGTTACGATCAAAACATTGCAGTTACATTCAAAGCATCGTATTTGCTTTCTAAACACTCAGTAACGTTCAAAGCCCTGTAGTGACGTTCGAAGCACTGTAGTTACGTTCAAAACACTCTTGTTGGCTCTGGTCTATAAAGCACATTTTCTCTTCAAGCTTAAGTGGTTCAGCAAATAAAGAACAATTCGAAGCTTATTTTGTTTTTCATGCATTTAAATAAACAAGAAAGTGGGTTTCGTTATCAATCAGTCACCATCATTGGAGGTACTGGCGTAGGGTGGATGTCCAGAAGGCACGATACATTGTCATTCGTTGTTGTGGCGGCGCCTTTAGTGTGTTTTTTGACTAATGATGAGTTGCTTTCCTATTCAGACTTGCTTCCAAACATTGAGGGTAACAAATTGCTGCAGTTGCTTCCTTCTTTAAAATAGTCAAAATTTACCCTACAATTGAGATTAATCAGTTTCAATAGAATTAAGTTAATAAATGTATTTGTAAAACGAGTACAAATATATATACA
>NW_024716352.1:0-29203 GCF_018991925.1 Homarus americanus | reverse complement strand
ATGGCATAGCAATTGCCATAAAACGCAACATACAATATAAAATCATTGACAATTTTCAAAGTAACTTTCTGGCAGCCGAAGTAAATACAACAAGAGGGCCAATAACCATCGGAACTTCATATTTAACATTCAGAAGACCAATATTTCCTACAGGGGACATCTTAAAACTAATGAGGCAAAACAATCCAGCATACTTCATAGGAGACCTCAATGCAAAACACACAACCTTAGGAAGCAATGTCAGAAACCCAGGAGGAAAAATCCTCCATGCTCTCATCGATCACGGGACAATAACACACCTCGGGCCCGACTTCGCAACTTACATATCAGCCGGCAACACTGGAAAACCAGACATTGTTTTAACCAATAGACATCACCATCTAAACGTACATCTAAAAGCGGGACCAACAACAACCAGTGATCATCTACCCATAATTGCAACTTTATCCACATCCCCGATACAAATCCCATCAATCCCAAGATTTTCACTCAATAAAGCAAATTGGGAAAATTTTAAATCGGAACTTAGCAATAACGAACCAACACTCCTACACAACAAAGACACAACAGAGATTGATAATTCACTGGATACATGGTACAAAGAAGTAACAACAGCAATGGAAAACAACATTCCAAAAACAACATACCGTACATTACCACATGCACAATTAACACATGAAGAGAAAATGATCCAAACTAGATTCACCAATCTATATGAATACACCAAAACACACGGGTGGAGCAATGACACCACAATATTATACAGGAATCTAAAAGAAGAACTGAAAGACATAAGCAAGAACAAACACAATGAAACATGGAACAAGCTGATCCAGGATACACAAGCAGACTACAAAAATCCAAAAGCATTCTGGAAGAAAATAAAAAACCTAATGGGAACAAACTCGGAAGAAACTAGCTACATAAAGGACAAAAACGGTAGAAAGGTAACAGAACCACACGATAAAGAACCAATATTTAGAGAATTCTGGAAGAACATATTCAGAATAAATGACGAAGACAATAGAAGCTTCTGCCAAGAAACAGAACAGGCAACTAAAACATATTTGAGCCAGAACACAGAGAAATGGAAACCTACCAATAAAATCAACCTCGACTTATTAGACATAAACAACCCAATAATTGCCCCATTAACTAAAAATGATATTGCAAAAACAATTGCAAGTTTCAAGAATAAAGCACCTGGCATAAGCCAAATTAATAAAATCGTACTTCAAAACATTCCTCAGTCTATGATCGAACAGCTCAAAAATATATACAATGCCTCACTTGCAACTGGCTTTTTCCCTACCAAATTTAAATTAGCCAAAATCAGACTCATTCCGAAAGCAGGAAAGAACCATACTCAAGCAGAAAACTACAGACCTATATCATTATTGGAAACACCTGGTAAAATATTGGAAAAAATAATCAACAACAGACTGAGAAATTTTCTAGACCAAGAAAACAAATATAACCCGAGACAGCACGGCTTTCGAAAACACCGAGGAACCAACACAGCAATAGCTCTAATATATGAATCAATTGCAAATGCTGCAAGTAACAGAGACCAATGCAACATAATTCTGAGAGATGTTTCAAAAGCATTTGACAAAGTGTGGCATGAAGGATTGAAGTTAAAAATAATCAAATTGGACATGCCTACCAATATCACAGCACTATTATGTAATTTTTTAGATAACAGACAGGCCAAATTAATAATCGACAACCATCTAGGACAAACCTTCATCCTTCATAGCGGAGTGCCCCAAGGCAGTAATATATCGCCGACGTTATACACTGTATACACGGCAGATATGCCGCAACCACGTCAATCAGAATACATCGCTTACGCAGACGATGTAACACAGATAGTCAGGTACCCGGGAAAGTCCAAACAAATGATGGCTATTAGAACATGCAGAGAAATAGAGGTAATAAACGACTATGAACGTAAATGGAAGATAAAAACCAATGTACAAAAACTCCAAATAATTCACATCGCAAAAACAAAACCATTCCCTATTATTGTTAACAACCAACAAATACCATACGCTGCCAAGTGAAAAACATTAGGACTCAAGATATCCAGATGTGGAATAACACCCCACATTAACGAAAGATTAGCTAAGGCAAGATCACAACTTACTAAGCTCAAAAGATTCCGCCAATTGGAAACCAACACGCAATTGCACCTATACAAAGCACTGATCAGACCACACTTAGAATACCCCCCGATACCTCTGAACACAATCTCAAGAACCAATCAACTCAAATATCAAGCAGTGCAAAATATAGCCCTCAGAAGAGCAGCAAAACACCAACCACCATACACACAAACAGTACAAGACATACACACAGAACACGGCATAGACCCACTCAACATCAGAATACACACCCAAGCAAATGTAATATGGGAAAAAATCCAGCAAGAACAGGATCCCATACTAAACCAACTAATTGAGGAAAACAACAACACATCGCACGGATGGTGGCCTAGAAGCAGGAAAAATGATAACGAAGAACCAGAGCCTCTATATACAAAATAACAACAAAATAACAATAAGAAATAACAATAAAAATAACTAAAAGATGGGGATCATCCCTCCAGTGCCACAAGGACCTGGAGAGACCCCCCTAACAAAATATGCCCTCAGGACACCTTAGAACAACCTAGCTTAGCTTGGCTGAGACCGGCCTTCCCTAACCCCAAGAACCTCTCAACGCAGCACAGTTACGGAAGACAAAAAAAAACTCGTCTCCGCAAGGTGGATAGCCCACCTGCTGTTAACCTTCTCCTCTACTTCCCACTTCTAAACTTTACCTTGTACTATACCCTTCTCCCACTCTCAGAGCCACTGCTCTCTTCTCTCCATATAATCATCATCATCAGTTTTCAATTCTCTCGCTCCGCGCCACGAGTAACTGTGCCGCCATGCCTCCCAAAACTTCCGGAAAGGCTGCCAAGAAGGCTGGAAAGGCCCAGAAGGCCATTGCCAAGGGTGACAAGAAGAAGAAGCGCAGGAGGAAGGAAAGCTACAGCATCTACATCTACAAGGTACTGAAGCAAGTGCACCCCGACACAGGAGTCTCCTCCAAAGCTATGTCCATCATGAACTCTTTCGTGAACGACATCTTCGAGCGCATCGCTGCCAAGGCTTCCCGCCTGGCGCACTACAACAAACGCTCCACCATTACAAGTCGGGAAATCCAGACAGCTGTCCGACTCTTGCTGCCCGGTGAACTGGCCAAGCATGCCGTGTCTGAGGGCACCAAGGCTGTCACCAAGTACACCTCTTCCAAGTAAGAGGTTACTTGTGCACAACAAACACGCCATCCCACTACTACAACTTAATCGGCTCCTTCGGAGCCACAGTTACATGTTAAAGAGACAGTTACCGACAGTGATATATTGAGAGGGAAATAAATAAAAAAAATTATAATAATCTGCATTCTCTATTGGCGTAGAAACAGGACTAAATCGAAACATTATAAATAAATAAATAAATTCTGCGTGGAGTACTTTTACACCCACTGCAAAGTGACATACATGGAGTGTGTTTGGGTTTCATTTCTTGTTTGCAGCACGCCTATTTCATGTAAACAATTCATTTTATTTTATTTTATTGAATTTTCTTTTATTTTAGTTATTTATTTACTTACTTATTCTTTATATATTAATTTGTTACTAGCTCTTGTTTTTTGCACCCACCAACCTCCCGAATTGATGACCTACTATACATTCGTGCCTGCACGACTGTTACCAACTTACCGTTAGGCGATTTGGGTAACCGAAATTAACGCTCTCCTACCACCAACCATTTCGATTGTCATGAAAATTATCTTCAGAACAGTTCTTTGGCCCTGAGAAGGGCCGAGTTATAGATGTCTGGTAGGTTTTGTGGTGCTTTTTCTTTTTCCCCAAGGAAGAGGACTTAAGCACGCTCTCCGCGGATGCGCCGGGCCAGCTGGATGTCCTTGGGCATGATGGTAACGCGCTTGGCGTGAATGGCACACAGGTTGGTGTCCTCGAAAAGACCCACCAGGTAAGCCTCAGAGGCTTCCTGCAGAGCCATGACGGCAGACGACTGGAAGCGCAGGTCAGTCTTGAAATCCTGGCGATCTCACGCACCAGGCGCTGGAAGGGCAGCTTCCTGATGAGTAGCTCTGTGCTCTTCTGGTAACGACGGATCTCACGAAGGGCGACGGTTCCGGGCCTGTAACGATGGGGCTTCTTGACACCACCGGTGGCTGGGGCGGACTTGCGAGCTGCCTTGGTGGCAAGCTGCTTCCGTGGAGCCTTGCCTCCAGTGGACTTGCGGGCAGTCTGTTTAGTACGGGCCATCTCGACGACGAAATAGTCAATACGGGCGGCCCGGTTGTTGTTGTTGTTGTATAGATTGTCGGACCGTAGTCCGACACGGGCCTTTGCCTATAGGCGGCCCGTTTGGTGGTTTCGGCTGGAGCTCCAGGAGCAGCCAGACCGGATTGGGATTGGAGGTGGTCCCACCTGCAGATTGGAGGGATACTGCAGGTTGCAAGTGTGAGCGGACCCCCGATCAGTGGACGCTTACCACCGGCCCCCACTCTTGGACGTGGTCAGCCTCGGAGTGGCGCGCCCCCCGAACTGGGGTCCGCACTTGCTGGGAGAGGATGCTTTCTAAGCTATCTGGGTGGTGGGTGTCGTGTGATGACCCGGAGTAGGTGGTGAATGTGGTCTGTATGGGCCTTTCGGGTTAGAGTGGCCGCTGGTGTTGTGTGTGTTTCTTGGGAGATTTGAGTTCTGTCTCGGAGGCTTTGTGTGACCTCGCAATCGAGGAGATAGTGTTCAAGTGGGTTGGCTGCTGGCTCCTGACAGTAGGTGCATTCCGTGACGTCATTTCCGATCATCTGCCAGGAGCACTTGTACCCTAGTCGTAGTCGGTGAAGGCTGACTTGGGTTTGTCTTGGAGTTTTCTTGTCTGCGAAGGGTGGTTCCCCTTTTGTGGCCGCCAGGTACCATTTGGCTGATTGGGAACCAGCGTTGAGTGCATGAAGGAAGCTCTTTTTGATGTGGAGCTTGGTAGTCTTTCTGAGGTGATTTTTGATCTGTTGCACACTTGCTGGAACTTGGATGTGTACGCTACTGGAACGTGTAGCTGCCTTGGCTGCTTCGTCTGCCACGTCGTTTCCTCCGATCCCTACATGACTGGGAATCCAGTGTAAGACGACTGGTCGGCTTTGGCTTTGGAATTCCTGTAGCTGCGCGAGGATCGAGGTGATGATGTGGACGTTGTCTCTTGGTTGACTGTGTTGCAGCGCTTGCATGGCCGATTTCGAGTCCGTGTGAATTATGACGGACTTGTTGTGTTGTGTTGCAGTGTGTTGTAGGGCCTTTGAGATTGCTACCAGTTCTGTTTGTAGGGTGGAGCAGTCGTTGGAAAGTCTCCATTTGAGGGTCTGCCCTTGGGTGTAGAAGGCCGCTCCGGATCTGTGATGTTTTGGGTCCACCGAGCCGTCTGTGAAGTATGATGCTGCATCAGCCGGTGTCTCGGTGGCTATGGCTTGGAGAGATATTTTTTTGAGGTCCTCCTTCTGGAGGTTGGCTTTACTGTCGCCGAGGTCGGTGAATTTGAGTGTGGCTGGTGGAGGGCTCCATGGTGGAGGAACAGTGTAACCATTGTCTCGTGTGTCTTGGTTGTTCTTGACGAGTGTTTCTGCTTGCAGGTGTCGGATGACCTCGCTTGCCTCGTGCGACCAGGTGGCCCCTCGCACTCTGTGGTCGAGGTGGAGAGAGGCACTGATTCGAATCTTGGCAGCTGTGGGCTTGTCTGCTCTGCAGATTTTGGCGAGGAGGCCGGCTGTCACCTGCTTGACTCGTACTGCCAGGGGTGGTAGCTCGGTTTCCATTTGCAGATTGCAAATTCTGGTCCACATGGGTGCTCCGAGCATGGTCCTGAGAGCATTGTTTTGAATGACTTCTAGCTTAGCTATTTGGTCTTCTCTCAGTCCAATGAGTGCTGGAGCACTGTAATCTACCAACGATCTGATGGCGGCTGTGTAGTAGGCTTTGAGCACATGAAGGTTTGCTCCTGCGGATTTGCTGGTGAGCGACCTCATTATATTGTGTCTGCTCTTCGTCCTGTGCCTGAGATACTCGAGTTGCGGCTTGAAGGTGAGTTTCTGGTCAAACCGGATTCCAAGACACTGGTGGGCGTTGGTCCAGACTACCGGCGTGTTTTGTATGGAGAGCGTCTTGTCTGGTGTGTCTGTGCAGATGGCCATCGCTTTCGACTTGGCTGGATTTATCTTGAGTCCAAGTCTGTTGCACTCCTCTTCTATAAGTTGGAGTGCGTGTTGCGTGTTGGCTAGTCTGTTCGATCCTCTTACTATGAGCTGTAAGTCGTCCGCATAGCATAGGAGCTTGGCTGTTTGTCTGAAGGGAAGTTTGACTAGATTTTCCATCAGGACGTTGAACAGCATTGGACTGAGGATGCCTCCTTGTGGGGTTCCGTTTTCGTGGACCCTGTAGCTTGAGGTTGCTCCCTGAAAGCGTACTCGTGCTTCTCTCTGTGTGAGGTAGTTCTGGATCCACCCCAGCAACCTTCCTTTGATGCCTTTTTTAGCGAGCGTAGTTGTAATGGCCAAAGGATTTGCTAGTTCGAAGGCTTTCTCCAGGTCGAGGAAGACCACCAGAGCTGGTTTGTTGTCCACTGTGCTGAGTATCTCGGCGATGTTGTTGCCTGTGCCGGTGTTCTCGGTGTAAGCAAAGATGTGAGGGTGTGGGCTGCCTACTTTCCACTTGAGTCGGTTGAGAGCCATTCTTTCTCCGGTCTTCGCTATGCAGCTGAGAAGGGAGATGGGCCTCGGCTTGTCTGGTTCTCTGGGCTTCGGAATGGGCTGTATATCTGCCTTCTTCCATTCCGGTGGGAGTCTTTGTGCTGTCCACGCAGCATTGATGGCTTGCAGCAGAGCCTCGTGTCCAGCTGTACCGGCATGAGAGAGCATGGAGTAGGTTATCCTGTCGGCCCCTGGAGCTGTATCCTTGCTTCGTTTTAGCGACTTCTGGAGTTCTTGCTGGTTGAATGGTCTGTCAGTGTCATCTTCACTGTTGCAGGCCTCTTGGATCGTCTGGAGTCTGACCTGTCGCAGACGCCGTTGTGTCTCCTCCGCCTGTCTCGGGAGGTTCTTCGTTGCTGCTCGGTCAGAGAACAGTTTTGCAAGTCTCTCGGCTTCTTCTTCTGGGTTGGGATGAGTTGGTGGTGGTGGTGTCGTCTTCCCAGATGCCCTTCGGATCTGGGCCCACATCTTGCCCAGGGAGGTGTGCTCGTTCAGTTCGGAGCACCACTTGAGCCAGCTTACGTTTTTAATTTCTTCCTTCTCTTCCCTGGTATCCTTGACTATGACTTGCAGGAGATGTCTGTTTGTTGCCGTGGGATGTCTCCTGTAGTTTCTTCGGGCCATGTTCACTCTGTGGTTGAGTTCTTTCACCCTGGGACAGTAGTACCAGTAATCATTGTACTGTCTTGATGTGGGTTTTGTTTTTGGAATAGCCTCTTCTGCCGCTAGGTGAAACGCCTCGACCAATTGGTGGTGGAGGGTTGTCTCATCCGCGGGTGCTGCGCCGGCCGGCTGTGATTTTTCGCGCCACTTAGCCAGGTGTTTCTTGAAGAGTCCCCAGTCTGCCTTTTGAGTGTTGTATCTCCATCTCGGGGGGGGTGGAGTGGGGAGTTTGTTCACCTTCAGCGTTGTTAGGGTGGCGAAGTGGTCACTGGTCAGCGTGGGGTGTATCTGCCAGGAGGCCGAAGGCTGTAGTGCACTGGAGACGAAGGTTAGATCTAGCCTTCCTCCCCTAGTGTGGGTGGGCTCTCCGGTGTTCAGGAGGCAGATCTCAGGTGTATCTTGAAAGGTGGTGTATAGGTGTAGGCCGTCTTCATTTGTGGGGCTTGCCGAGCTTAGGAAGGGATGATGTGCGTTGAAATCCCCTCCTATGAGTGTGGCGTGGTCGGCGGCCGAAGCAAATAATTGAGTAACCTCCAGTGAGCCCCTTGGGTTCTTGTAGATGTTGTGAACAGTTAATTCCCGTTCTAGGATGGTTACTTTGACGGCCTGTGTCTCGATGTTTTCCCCACATGGAAATTGCTGCGTGACATCGGCGGAGGGTATGCTTGACTTGACCAAGATCATACATCCTCTTGTTGACGCCTGCGTGAAATGCCTCCTGTATGTCTTGTAACCGCTGAATTTGAAACAGTGGTGTTCTTATAGAAGTGTTTCTTGTAGGAGTATGATGTCAAGCTTGTCCCTGGCTGCTGCTTCTTGTAGGAGGTGTTTCTTGTTTTTGATGCCCTGAGCATTCCATGTTAGGATGTTCAGGGTGCTGACGTTTTCCACCACTGTTTCATCGGGGACTTCTGGTGGTCCTCGATGGAGATGTCCAAGTTCGATTCCAACTGAATCAGGTCCATGTCTTCGTGTTCTGTGGTTTTTGCCTTCTGGGCCGTGGTTCGGTTCAGGGGAGTTGAAACGTCCAGTTTCTTTCTGGGAGCTGTCGGTATCTTGGGAGCTGTCGGTGTCTTGGGAGCTGTCGGTGTCTTGGGTTCTCTGGTGGCCTTCTTCGGTGTAGAGTGTACCTCGGCTGTTACTCGTGTGCGGACCGGCGTGGCTTCCTCCACTGAGGTGGCTGGGGCTGTGGCGACTTGCCCGAGGACGCTCCCCATGAGTATTTGGAGCTGTGTGGGTTGGATCTTGTGGCCCAGTAGTCCGGCTAGGCCCTCCGCGAAGGTCGTCAGTACATTGGCTAGGTCTGATATGTGTATCATTCCTTCTGGTGCCTTGGTGTGTGCTTCTTTTGTCTTTCTCGTGGTTGTCGTTCTCTGCTGCTTGGGTGGCTGAGGTGTGGCTGTAGTGAGGCCAGGAAACTGGGCTGCACTTTGGGTGTTGACTGGCTGGGGAGGTTGTCTTTGTTGTTTGGGCCTTTGGGTTCCCCACACGAAGGTACTTGGTGGGGCTGGTGTGTAGGCGGTGGGGGCCGGTCTTGCTGCTGGTCGGTTTGCCTGGACCCTCTTTGTTCTCTCGGAGCATCCAGGATTCCAGGCGTGGTGTTTGCCCCCGCAGTTGGCACACTTGGGGGCAATTTTTTCCCCATTTTTCAGTTTGGTGAGGCAGGACTGTGTGCCGTGCATCTGTGCGCAGACTGCGCAGATTTCCCTGTACGTGCACCTTGTCTGATGGTGCCCGTATTTCTGGCATCTGAAGCATCGCAGGGGCTCTGGGACGAAGGGCCTCACTTCGTAGATCCCCCAGGTTTTGAGGTCTATGGTGCTGGGGGTGAGCCGTAGTGCGTTATGAGGACTTGTTTCGTGGTGGCCGTCTTGTCGGACAGGGGAGAGCATCTCTCGGCTTTTAGGATCTTCGGGTGGTTCTCCAGGGGTTCGAGAGGTAGTTCCTTTGGGTACCGGAGGACTACCGACTTCATCAGTTTCTGGGCGGGGTCTAGCTTGGTTGAAGTAATGGTGGTGGTGTTTTGTAGGTAAGTGTCGAGGGTGGTGGCAGAGTTCTTGTCTTTGGGGTGAACGATCATCTCCCCCTTTAGGTTGGGCCGCACTGAGAACTTGGCCAGTGGGTTTTGCTTTTCCATCTCTGTGACGGCGGCATATGTTGTTTTTGCGTCCGTTTTCGTGATCCGGAATTTTGGCAGTGTCGTTGGAGGTGAGCTGGTGGTGGTGATGGGTGCCTTGGGGGCTGCTTGACGGCAATCGTTTCCCGAAAGGGCACGTCGGCGTTTCTTATTTTCTACCTTCGTCCAATTGTCCTCAGTAGCGGTAGCAGTGGTGGTGGTGGCGGAGGTGGTGGTGGTGGTGGAGTTGTTGGAGGTGGTGGCAGAGTTCCTGCTTTTCAGGGCTTCGTTGAAGGCGCGTAACTGGTCTGCTTTCTCTGTGCGAAGCCTGTCGTGGTTCGGGTCGTCAGGTTGGCGGTTCAGGCGGGGATCGCGGTTAGGAGGGCGTACGCGCTCCATAACCGGGTTGTTGTTGTTGTTGTTGTTGTTGTTGTTGTTGTTTTAGATCCTACCTATTCCGGTTGAGTAAACAGCAAAGGAATTACAGCACTCCCCACTAGCTGGTGGTCGTAGAGTGGTTCCTGAGCTTCTCTCACGGAGCCCCGATTGGGGAAGCCTACTTCCTAGTGTATGTGACTGCTCACTTATAGACGTGAGCTAAGTGTGCCTATTTGGGAAGGATAAGGATTGCGACCCTCTTTCCAGGTGGACCCGCACGATCACGGTTTTCCTGGAAAGACTCGGCTGGGGAGGGTTTTGCTCCGACCCCCTTTCGTGTTCACAATCTCCTGGGAGGGAGGTGAACAGTTACAGGGGGGACGGCAGGACGAATACACTTTTGAGGGTGCAGGTCCCTAGGCCAGAGCGAAAAAGGAAAAATGGTAGTAGAAGGAAAAGAGCTCAAACCACGCCGGGAATATCGCGCTATAACTGCTCTCCAGCTGGAGTGTGGGTCACTCACACCACCAGTGGGGAGGGCAAGCTAATGCTCGATAAACCGAGAACGCTCGTGAGTTGTTGTGGACGATGACAGTCGTGGGTGGTCCGGTCCGGGAAGATGGCCAACAATGGTACAAGGGAGAGGGCGGTCTTCAGAGTTCCGGGTCCAGCAGGAGGTCTTGTTGAGAGGTCTTCTTCGTTCAGGAGCTTATATACAGACATTCTCCACCTCAGTGGCCACCTCATTGGCCACGAGTGCCGCATGCGTCATCCGCAAGCTACGCCCCACCTCCAAGAGGGAGGGACGGCCTTGGATGAACGATACTACCGCTGCGTCCACAGCACGCCACCTACTCCCACCAAACCGTGGGCGAAGCCACTGCATCTGTTCTCTCCTCCTAAAATTCACTTCAATCCTCCCTTTATTCTTCTCCTGAACCTCCTTCCCCCCTGTCACTAGCATTTTTCGATTCGATTCGGCGAAGCCACACCAGGACCACCTGTAGTAGCAACCACAACAACATGACTGGACGAGGCAAAGGAGGCAAGGGACTTGGAAAGGGTGGCGCCAAGCGTCATCGTAAGGTGCTTCGTGACAACATCCAGGGTATCACCAAGCCCGCCATTCGTCGTCTAGCTCGGCGTGGAGGTGTTAAACGTGTATCCGGCCTCATCTACGAGGAGACCCGCGGCGTCCTCAAGGTGTTTCTGGAGAACGTCATCCGTGACGCCGTCACCTACACCGAGCACGCAAAAAGGAAGACCGTCACCGCCATGGATGTGGTGTATGCCCTGAAACGGCAGGGCCGCACCCTTTATGGTTTTGGTGGTTAATCAACCTGATGGACGGGCGCACACCACCACCACCACCACGACAAACAAATATACGGACCTAATTTTAGGTCCACATTTAAATCGCTAAAGAGTTGGTTAGACACTGAGTAAATCGTTGAAAATATATCCAATCACATGATCCTCTCTAATTCTGGACGTGTGGTATGAGTATAGGTTGTGTGTGAACGTGTTGGAACCACTTCCTAATAATTGTCAGTCAGTCAGTCAACATTCACCTAACCTCCAGGTACCTCACCTAACTTCCTGTAGCGTCACCGAACCTCACGAAATGTAACCCAATGTAGTTTATAATCTATCCTAACATGACATAACATAACCACGCACTATATTACTTCGGTAAGAGTAATGAGTTTTAATACACAAAGTTGCAGTTATCATTCATTCATACATACATACATACATACATACATACATACATACATACATACATACATACATAACATGCTAGTGGCAGGGGGGATTGAAGTGAATTTTAGGAGGATAGAATAGGTGCAGTGGCTAAACAGCGCTTGCGTGAGGGACTTTAAGCAGCAACTCGCCTGGATGCGGCAGGATAGAGTCAGGTCAAGCGTCCGGTGCATGTTGGGTTCCGCCATGGTTTCTCAGTGTTTGGTCGGCTTGATTGTGTGTGTTGTTTTCTTGTTTGGAGGAAATGTCTTGGTATTCTTCTTCTTAGCTTGAAGTTGATTTTCTTCTAACTCTTCTCCTCTTGTTGTTCGTCTTCCTCGTGTCTGCTATCATTCTGTAAAGACTCTCTATATGTATGTAGGTATGAGTGAGTAACAGTTGCCGGTTACAGTGATACTTCATATTCGCTGGTGTTGTACTGTATGGCTTCGGTATTTCTTAATATACAAACGGCACCGTTAGGGGATTGAGGTATTTAAAAACCAGCCTGCATTACTTATATATAGAAATAAATAATGTGGCTTGGACAATAATGACGACTACTCTCTCCTACCTTCCCCAAACAAGGGCTTTTCGAAAGTATACATTGGACACAAATGACTTAGTACATCATAAATTGGTGGTTTAACAAAAGCCCTCATTAGAGAAAGGTGAAGGAGCACACAGTGAACATACAGATTAATGTTTGCACGCGTAGATCATGTAAGGTGAGATGTTGAACACCAGACACGTAGTGTAGTAACTCCCTCACAGATGGCGTTATGAGGGGCCTGATGATGTAGCAGTTACCTCACAGATGGTGTTATGAGGAAATTCACATGATGATGCTGTAGCAAAACATTCACTACGTGTTGTCGTAGCATCTTGGGGACACCACGTGGTCGACATGACTCACTCATTCAAGTGGGTGAGGTGTGGTCCCAGGCCTCTCTATCGTGGAGTCTCAGGGGAAGTATAACTGGGTACCTGGGACCTCACTGTGTGAAGGTGGTTAGCTAGCTTGGGTAAGACTCAACTGCCGAGTTGTTTTTCACTGAGTTAAGCACTGTTCACCACTATTCATCACTGGTTCCATTCCTTGGCCAAATGAGATAGTACCTTATGGCAAGAACTTGTTGATAGTCCGCTGGGGAGGAGGGTTCAGGGGAGTGAGTTGGTATGGGCCAACATATAAATAATAATAATAATAATAATAATAATTAACGGTTTATTGAAAGAGCTTGGCAGCCAGAAGACTGAAAATATACAGTTACATATTTGGGGAATGGGTTACGAATTACAAATAATATACAAGTAACATGAGTGACACAAATAAGACATATAATAACTAGCTGGGGAAAAGCTCAAACTACAGTTCATTTCAACATAGTGACAGTGCAAGGAGTAGTGTTTACTGGGAGTGAGTACACTGATTTATTACAAGTTATCGATAATTTTTACAATGGTTGGGACTGGGCTGTTCTTATAGCGATCAGTTCGTGCACGTATGGGCTGGGCTGGATGCGGTTGTGGTGTCGAAGAGCAATTCTCGGACTAGGGATCTCAGGTGGTAGTAGGAGCCGGTGTCGGGGATGGTGTAGAAGCTTCTTACCAAATTTGCAGATGAGGTCGTGGTGATGGTCAGTGAGAGTCTAAAGGGTCAGTGTGTTGAGCGCTTCTTGATATGTGGAGTAGGAAGGGTAGAGAATAATCTTGCATGGCCTCTTTTGCACTTTTTCGAGGTGTTTACGTTGTGTGGCATTTAGGGAGGAAGACCAGGTGGAGGAGGCATAGGTGAGCTTGGGAAGTATGAATGTTGTGTAAACACTGAGGAGCTCGTGTGCAGGACCACCGAGGGACTTGAGTCGGCGTAGGAGGTGGAGACGGAAACTGGAGGATTTGATAACTTCACTGACGTGTGGTTTCTAATTTAGTTTGTTGTCTATATGTATGTGTGTGTGTGTGTGTGTGTGTGTGTGTGTGTGTGTGTGTGTGTGTGTATACTACTGTACTTTTTAGATCCTCCTACGCAACCTAACCTATTATAGTTAAGTATAGTAGGCTATACACTATTTTGTTAGTATGTGTTATAAAATGAAATTGCATGTTATTATTATTAATATTATTATTATTAATATTATTATTATTATTATTATTATTAGTAGTAGTAGTAGTATTATTATTATTATTATTATTATTGTTATTATTATTACATGCTAATATAATACTAAGTTGCCCGCCAGATTTCCTCAGAGATGGGAGGAGCACATTGGCGGCGGTGTTGTTTATACTCCGCCCGATTACTGATTCCTATTCACCGAGCCAGAGCTGGCGGGCGGCGTGTTATGTGCCACGTTTTGTTTCCCATTGGGCGTACCGCTCAGCTGGGGAGTAGGAGATTTCATAAAAAGAAAGTTTGAGTGGAGAGCACACCTTTTCCTTCACATACAGTTATCTTAGACCATCTACTAGTATAATAGTTTGCACAAAAATACTCTACACTCTTTCTAGGTTGTTGCTATTTTTTTTTTTTTTTTTTTTGACTTCTCATCAGATTGTGCATTCAACTAATATACACTATTAGTGTGTTTATTATTATGTTTTATAGTATTATTTCGTATAATATTGGGTAACACAATTAGAGTCACTAGTATAGTATATTATTGGGGTTTATAGCAGTTTGTGGTCTAATAGTATCATGCTTTATGAGTGGTGTTCTATGTAGTGATGATTAGGCAATAAAATATGCTTTGGGGGTTTATAGCAGTTTTTGTGGTCTACTAGTATCATGCTTTATGGGTGGTGTTCTATGTAGTGATGATTAGGCCATAAAATATGCTTTTGGTTTATTGCTAACAAAATATACTTTGCTCTACCGCTGTAGTGCAAAACATGGTGAAACTTACATACACCGTTAATAAAGTATTGATGGAAGAAGAAGAAGAAGAAGAAGAAGAAGAAGAAGAAGAAGAAGAAGAAGAAGAAGAAGAAGAAGAAGAAGAAGAAGAAGAAGAAGAAGAAGAAGAAGAAGAAGAAGAAGAAGAAGAAGAAGAAGAAGAAGTAAGAGGAAGAATTGTGGAGGGAATGAACAGTGAGACAATGTAAAGCCTCCGGGATGGCGGCAGCGTTTCTGTTATTAATATATAATAAGACAATAGGAAAATATGTTGTTGTCTCTACCTGTATTATTACCTTTGCGATAGCATGGTTCAATTTTGGGAGGACATAGGAAGGAGCAGGAGGTTAGGAAGGGATTTGTAGTGGGAGAGATAGTGTCTGTGATCCTCGGGTCACCACTCCTCGGATTGTGTCAGTTCAAGTTTAGAAGCTCCAACAACTTTCCCTGAATACGAATTGGCAACCTTTCGATTTACAACAGGTACCTACTTACTGCTACAGTAGGTAGGTGAACAGGGACCAAGGGGGCTAGGAAGAGTGTCCAAACAACTTGCTCCTGCCTGCCTGTGTGATGTAGTCGTGGCCAGAATTAGGTTAGGATACAGACACATCTGGCTAGTTAGTAACGCTGTACCCATACCGGAACACTCAGCATGTAAACTTGGTGATACACCTTTAAAGCACTACTATATTATTGAATGGGACACTGTCAAAGACTTCAGGCCACCTCACTTATTGTATCTTGAACTATGTCATTACTTCATTGAGGACATTACATTCTTGCTCTTTATCCCAAATTGGCTAGCCCACACTGGTAAATGTGTACTGTACTGTCAATGAATCTGATGTATTTCTTTGTGTATGAACCTGACTGAAAATAAGGTCGCCTCCCTGCTGCTGCTGCTGCTGCTTCTTGCGCCCTTCTAAGTCCCGTTTAAGTCCCCCACCCCAGGCCCCCGCAGTACCCCTTCACATCTACACCATTCAAAACAATTTCACTCTATTTCCACAATACTATGCTAATTACACGTAAAATAGAGTGTTATCCTGCAAAACGTTGATGTCGTATATTTCTCTCTTTAAGTGATATCCTGTGGCTCCGAAAGGAGCCTGTTTGGTTAGGTTGTCTTGTGTGAACGAACCTTGGGTTCTTATTTCTTCTCTGTCTTCTTGGGGAGGAGCACAGCTTGGATGTTAGGAAGGACACCCCCTTGGGCAATGGTGACTCCAGACAGGAGCTTGTTCAGCTCCTCGTCATTGCGAATGGCAAGCTGAAGATGACGCGGGATAATGCGGGTCTTCTTGTTGTCGCGGGCGGCGTTACCGGCCAGCTCGAGCACTTCTGCTGCCAGGTACTCCATGACGGCTGCAAGGTACACAGGGGCACCTGCACCAACACGCTCAGCATAGTTGCCTTTACGCAAGAGACGGTGGATCCTACCCACGGGGAACTGGAGTCCGGCCCTGCTAGAACGGGACTTTGACTTGCCCTTCACTTTGCCTCCCTTGCCGCGTCCTGACATGTTGCTGCTGCTGCTTTTCGTGATAGGAGTTAAATTTCCGCCCGCCACCTTGGTCTTTTATACCAAGCTCAGGATCAGGCCAGGTGGCCGTCTCGCGGACCCAACCAATGTAAGAGAGCCGTAGCTGCAGCCAGTCTGATCCTGAGCGGCCCGCTCGGTATATAAGGAAAAGTTAGTCGGGCCAGTTTTCAATTCTCTCGCTCCGCGCCACGAGTAACTGTGCCGCCATGCCTCCCAAAACTTCCGGAAAGGCTGCCAAGAAGGCTGGAAAGGCCCAGAAGGCCATTGCCAAGGGTGACAAGAAGAAGAAGCGCAGGAGGAAGGAAAGCTACAGCATCTACATCTACAAGGTACTGAAGCAAGTGCACCCCGACACAGGAGTCTCCTCCAAAGCTATGTCCATCATGAACTCTTTCGTGAACGACATCTTCGAGCGCATCGCTGCCGAGGCTTCCCGCCTGGCGCACTACAACAAACGCTCCACCATTACAAGTCGGGAAATCCAGACAGCTGTCCGACTCTTGCTGCCCGGTGAACTGGCCAAGCATGCCGTGTCTGAGGGCACCAAGGCTGTCACCAAGTACACCTCTTCCAAGTAAGAGGTTACTTGTGCACAACAAACACGCCATCCCACTACTACAACTTAATCGGCTCCATCGGAGCCACAGTTACATGTTAAAGAGACAGTTACCGACAGTGATATATTGAGAGGGAAATAAAAAAATAAAATTATAATAATCTGCATTCTCTATTGGCGTAGAAACAGGACTAAATCGAAACATAATAAATAAATAAATAAATTCTGCGTGGAGTACTTTTACACCCACTGCAAAGTGACATACATGGAGTGTGTTTGGGCTTCATTTCTTGTTTGCAGCATGCCTATTTCATGTAAAAAAAAATTTTATTTTATTTTATTGTATGTTCTTTTATTTTATTTATTTCTTTACTTACTTATTCTTTATATATTTATTTGTTACTAGCTCTTGTTTGTTGCACCCACCCACCTCCCGAATTGATGACCTACTATACAATCGTACCTCCACGAATGTTACCAACTTACCGTTAGGCGATTTGGGTAACCGAAATTAACGCTCTCCGACCACCAACCATTTCGATTGTCATGAAAATTATCTTCAGAACAGTTCTTTGGCCCTGAGAAGGGCCGAGTTATAGATGTCTGGTAGGTTTTGTTGTGCTTTTTGTTTTTCCCCAAGGAAGAGGACTTAAGCACGCTCTCCGCGGATGCGCCGGGCCAGCTGGATGTCCTTGGGCATGATGGTAACGCGCTTGGCGTGAATGGCACACAGGTTGGTGTCCTCGAAAAGACCCACCAGGTAAGCCTCAGAGGCTTCCTGCAGAGCCATGACGGCAGACGACTGGAAGCGCAGGTCAGTCTTGAAATCCTGGGCGATCTCACGCACCAGGCGCTGGAAGGGCAGCTTCCTGATGAGTAGCTCTGTGCTCTTCTGGTAACGACGGATCTCACGAAGGGCGACGGTTCCGGGCCTGTAACGATGGGGCTTCTTGACACCACCGGTGGCTGGGGCGGACTTGCGAGCTGCCTTGGTGGCAAGCTGCTTCCGTGGAGCCTTGCCTCCAGTGGACTTGCGGGCAGTCTGTTTAGTACGGGCCATCTCGACGACGAAATAGTCAATACGGGCGGCCCGGCAGGCGGGCGGGCTTATATACAGACATTCTCCACCTCAGTGGCCACCTCATTGGCCACGAGTGCCGCATGCGTCATCCGCAAGCTACGCCCCACCTCCAAGAGGGAGGGACGGCCTTGGATGAACGATACTACCGCTGCGTCCACAGCACGCCACCTACTCCCACCAAACCGTGGGCGAAGCCATCACACTCTCTCTCCCTCACCATGAACGGATACGAGTTTGTTAACGTGGCGCGGATACGTCCGGACACGCCGACCTGCCCCAAGAAACTAAACCTCCTAGTTCTCCAGAAGTTTTTCGAAGCTAATGGGATCGTGGGGGTCACCAAGGTAGAACGCCTAAAGCTCCATGGTGACATCAAGATCACCTTCGCCGAGATGGGCATGCCCGCTCAACTCGCGGAGATCCCAGACATCAACGGCATTCCTTTTAAAATGTTTGCCTTCATGTGGGACAACTTGAAGCTGGGTGTAATCTCCCACGCCGAAATTGCCCACATGGACAAAGCAGAGCTGAGTGAGCTCCTCAAGGAGCAGCAGCTCCAAGTTGTGAAGAAGCTGTCCGACACCACTGCCCTCATCGGACACCACTCCACCCTACCCAAGGAAGCTCAACTGGCGTGGGTAACTATGCCAGTCAAGCCCTACTGCAGACCGAAACGGTGTTACAAATGCCAGCACTATGGACACACTGTAAACAAGTGTGAGGCGCAGGAAGACACCTGCTCCATGTGTGGCAGCCCTGGACACCGCTACACGGCCTGCCCCAACACAGAGAAAAAATGCGTTGCCTGTGGTGGCCCACACTCCTCCGCCGACCGGACCTGCCCCAGATGGAAGGAGGAATGCAGGGTAGCCAAGGCTCGTCTTGAGAAAAAACTGAGCTACAAAGAGGCCCTCCTTGCTGTACGCTCCCAAGAAAAGAAAAAACCAGCAGTAAAGAAAAACCAAGAAAAGAAAACTCAACAGAAGCAGCCCACCACACAGAACCAAGAACACCACGTGGCCCGTGGTGCTGAAGCCCACGCGGCCAGTGGTGCTGAAGCCCACGTGGTCAACCTCTCCCTCTCTGAATTCTTCCACACCTATGAGGACTTAAAATACGAGGAAGACGAACAAGAAGACCCAAACACAAACGAATGGACAATTCAAGAGAGCAAGAAGAGAAGGAGAGAGAGAAGAAAATCGACATCAAGCTAAGAAGACCAAGACATCCCCTCCACACAAGAAACCAAAACACAATCAAGCCGACCAAGCACTGAACATCCATTGCCCAACCCAACACGCACCTGACGCCTGACCTGACGCTTGACCTGACGCTTGACCTGACGCTAGCCTGGCCTTGTCTTGTCGCCTCCCTGCCGCGTCCAGCCGGGTTGTTGCTGCTGCCCCCATCTTATAATCCCTCACGCAAGCGGTGTTTAGCCACTGCATCTGTTCTCTCCTCCTAAAATTCACTTCAATCCTCCCTTTATTCTTCTCCTGAACCTCCTTCCCCCCTGTCACTAGCATTTTTCGATTCGATTCGGCGAAGCCACACCAGGACCACCTGTAGTAGCAACCACAACAACATGACTGGACGAGGCAAAGGAGGCAAGGGACTTGGAAAGGGTGGCGCCAAGCGTCATCGTAAGGTGCTTCGTGACAACATCCAGGGTATCACCAAGCCCGCCATTCGTCGTCTAGCTCGGCGTGGAGGTGTTAAACGTATATCCGGCCTCATCTACGAGGAGACCCGCGGCGTCCTCAAGGTGTTTCTGGAGAACGTCATCCGTGACGCCGTCACCTACACCGAGCACGCAAAAAGGAAGACCGTCACCGCCATGGATGTGGTGTATGCCCTGAAACGGCAGGGCCGCACCCTTTATGGTTTTGGTGGTTAATCAACCTGATGGACGGGCGCACACCACCACCACCACCACGACAAACAAATATACGGACCTAATTTTAGGTCCACATTTAAATCGCTAAAGAGTTGGTTAGACACTGAGTAAATCGTTGAAAATATATCCAATCACATGATCCTCTCTAATTCTGGACTTGTGGTATGAGTATAGGTTGTGTGTGAACGTGTTGGAACCACTTCCTAATAATTGTCAGTCAGTCAGTCAACATTCACCTAACCTCCAGGTACCTCACCTAACTTCCTGTAGCGTCACCGAACCTCACGAAATGTAACCCAATGTAGTTTATAATCTATCCTAACATGACATAACATAACCACGCACTATATTACTTCGGTAAGAGTAATGAGTTTTAATACACAAAGTTGCAGTTATCATTCATTCATACATACATACATACATACATACATACATACATACATACATACATAACATGCTAGTGGCAGGGGGGGATTGAAGTGAATTTTAGGAGGATAGAATAGGTGCAGTGGCTAAACAGCGCTTGCGTGAGGGACTTTAAGCAGCAACTCGCCTGGATGCGGCAGGATAGAGTCAGGTCAAGCGTCCGGTGCATGTTGGGTTCCGCCATGGTTTCTCAGTGTTTGGTCGGCTTGATTGTGTGTGTTGTTTTCTTGTTTGGAGGAAATGTCTTGGTATTCTTCTTCTTAGCTTGAAGTTGATTTTCTTCTAACTCTTCTCCTCTTGTTGTTCGTCTTCCTCGTGTCTGCTATCATTCTGTAAAGACTCTCTATATGTATGTAGGTATGAGTGAGTAACAGTTGCCGGTTACAGTGATACTTCATATTCGCTGGTGTTGTACTGTATGGCTTCGGTATTTCTTAATATACAAACAGCACCGTTAGTGGATTGAGGTATTTAAAAACCAGCCTGCATTACTTATATATAGAAATAAATAATGTGGCTTGGACAATAATGACGACTACTCTCTCCTACCTTCCCCAAACAAGGGCTTTTCGAAAGTATACATTGGACACAAATGACTTAGTACATCATAAATTGGTGGTTTAACAAAAGCCCTCATTAGAGAAAGGTGAAGGAGCACACAGTGAACATACAGATTAATGTTTGCACGCGTAGATCATGTAAGGTGAGATGTTGAACACCAGACACGTAGTGTAGTAACTCCCTCACAGATGGCGTTATGAGGGGCCTGATGATGTAGCAGTTACCTCACAGATGGTGTTATGAGGAAATTCACATGATGATGCTGTAGCAAAACATTCACTACGTGTTGTCGTAGCATCTTGGGGACACCACGTGGTCGACATGACTCACTCATTCAAGTGGGTGAGGTGTGGTCCCAGGCCTCTCTATCGTGGAGTCTCAGGGGAAGTATAACTGGGTACCTGGGACCTCACTGTGTGAAGGTGGTTAGCTAGCTTGGGTAAGACTCAACTGCCGAGTTGTTTTTCACTGAGTTAAGCACTGTTCACCACTATTCATCACTGGTTCCATTCCTTGGCCAAATGAGATAGTACCTTATGGCAAGAACTTGTTGATAGTCCGCTGGGGAGGAGGGTTCAGGGGAGTGAGTTGGTATGGGCCAACATATATAATAATAATAATAATAATAATAATTAACGGTTTATTGAAAGAGCTTGGCAGCCAGAAGACTGAAAATATACAGTTACATATTTGGGGAATGGGTTACGAATTACAAATAATATACAAGTAACATGAGTGACACAAATAAGACATATAATAACTAGCTGGGGAAAAGCTCAAACTACAGTTCATTTCAACATAGTGACAGTGCAAGGAGTAGTGTTTACTGGGAGTGAGTACACTGATTTATTACAAGTTATCGATAATTTTTACAATGGTTGGGACTGGGCTGTTCTTATAGAGATCAGTTCGTGCACGTATGGGCTGGCTGCGGTTGTGGTGTCAAGTTATCGATAATTTTTACAATGGTTGGGACTGGGCTGTTCTTATAGAGATCAGTTCGTGCACGTATGGGCTGGATGCGGTTGTGGTGTCGAAGAGCAATTCTCGGCCTAGGGATCTCAGGTGGTAGTAGGAGCCGGTGTCGGGGATGGTGTAGAAGCTTCTTACCAAATTTGCAGATGAGGTCGTGGTGATGGTCAGTGAGAGTCTAAAGGGTCAGTGTGTTGAGCGCTTCTTGATATGTGGAGTAGGAAGGGTAGAGAATAATCTTGCATGGCCTCTTTTGCACTTTTTCGAGGTGTTTACGTTGTGTGGCATTTAGGGAGGAAGACCAGGTGGAGGAGGTATAGGTGAGCTTGGGAAGTATGAATGTTGTGTAAACACTGAGGAGCTCGTGTGCAGGACCACCGAGGGACTTGAGTCGGCGTAGGAGGTGGAGACGGAAACTGGAGGATTTGATAACTTCACTGACGTGTGGTTTCTAATTTAGTTTGTTGTCTATATGTATGTGTGTGTGTGTGTGTGTGTGTGTGTGTGTGTGTGTGTGTGTATACTACTGTACTTTTTAGATCCTCCTACGCAACCTAACCTATTATAGTTAAGTATAGTAGGCTATACACTATTTTGTTAGTATGTGTTATAAAATGAAATTGCATGTTATTATTATTAATATTATTATTATTATTATTAGTAGTAGTAGTAGTAGTAGTATTATTATTATTATTATTGTTATTATTATTACATGCTAATATAATACTAAGTTGCCCGCCAGATTTCCTCAGAGATGGGAGGAGCACATTGGCGGCGGTGTTGTTTATACTCCGCCTGATTACTGATTCCTATTCACCGAGCCAGAGCTGGCGGGCGGCGTGTTATGTGCCACGTTTTGTTTCCCATTGGGCGTACCGCTCAGCTGGGGAGTAGGAGATTTCATAAAAAGAAAGTTTGAGTGGAGAGCACACCTTTTCCTTCACATACAGTTATCTTAGACCATCTACTAGTATAATAGTTTGCACAAAAATACTCTACACTCTTTCTAGGTTATTGCTATGTTTTTTTGTTTTTTTTTGACTTCTCATCAGATTGTGCATTCAACTAATATACACTATTAGTGTGTTTATTATTATGTTTTATAGTATTATTTCGTATAATATTGGGTAACACAATTAGAGTCACTAGTATAGTATATTATTGGGGTTTATAGCAGTTTGTGGTCTAATAGTATCATGCTTTATGAGTGGTGTTCTATGTAGTGATGATTAGGCAATAAAATATGCTTTGGGTGTTTATAGCAGTTTTTGTGGTCTACTAGTATCATGCTTTATGGGTGGTGTTCTATGTAGTGATGATGTGTCGTAGCAAATATGCTATTTATTGAAATTTCAAGTCGACTGCCAGAAAAGTAAAAACATGGAAACCCTATCTCAAGACATGGAAGAAGAAGAAGAAGAAGAAGAAGAAGAAGAAGAAGAAGAAGAAGAAGAAGAAGAAGAAGAAGAAGAAGAAGAAGAAGAAGAAAGAAGGAAGAAGAAGAAGAAGAAGAAGAAGAAGAAGTTAGTAAGGAAGAAGAAGAAGAAGAAGAGAAGAAATGGAGAGTGGGAAATGAACAGGAGAGGAAGCCTCCGAGTTTAAGGCAGCGTTTCTGTTATTATATAATAAGACAAATAGAATAAAGTTGTTGTCTCACTCTGTGGCTTATTACTTTGCGATAGAAAGCAACAGAATTTTGGGAGGACATAGGAAGGAGCAGGAGGTTAGGAAGGGATTTGTAGTGGGAGAGATAGTGTCTGTGATCCTCGGGTCACCACTCCTCGGATTGTGTCAGTTCAAGTTTAGAAGCTCCATCAACTTTCCCTGAATACGAATTGGCAACCTTTCGATTTACAACAGGTACCTACTTACTGCTACAGTAGGTAGGTGAACAGGGACCAAGGGGGCTAGGAAGAGTGTCCAAACAACTTGCTCCTGCCTGCCTGTGTGATGTAGTCGTGGCCAGAATTAGGTTAGGATACAGACACATCTGGCTAGTTAGTAACGCTGTACCCATAAAGGAACACTCAGCATGTAAACTTGGTGATACACCTTTAAAGCACTACTATATTATTGAATGTGACACTGTCAAAGACTTCAGGCCACCTCACTTATTGTATCTTGAACTATGTCATTACTTCATTGAGGACATTACATTCTTGCTCTTTATCCCAAATTGGCTAGCTAGCCCACACTGATTAGTCTACAATTACAATATGACTCCAATGTATGTGAGCCACTGACCTATATATGAACCAGACTGAAAATAAGGTCTCATCCCTTGCTGCTGCTGCTGCTAAAGCTGCTTCTTGCGCCCTTCTAAGTCCCGTTTAAGTCCCCCACCCCAGGCCCCCACAACCGCCCTTCACATCTACACCATTCAAAATCAATTTCACTCTATTTCCACAATACTATGCTAATTTGACGTAAAATAGAGTGTTATCCTGCAAAACGTTGATGTCGTATATTTCTCTCTTTAAGTGATATCCTGTGGCTCCGAAAGGAGCCTGTTTGGTTAGGTTGTCTTGTGTGAACGAACCTTGGGTTCTTATTTCTTCTCTGTCTTCTTGGGGAGGAGCACAGCTTGGATGTTAGGAAGGACACCCCCTTGGGCAATGGTGACTCCAGACAGGAGCTTGTTCAGCTCCTCGTCATTGCGAATGGCAAGCTGCAGATGACGCGGGATAATGCGGGTCTTCTTGTTGTCGCGGGCGGCGTTACCGGCCAGCTCGAGCACTTCTGCTGCCAGGTACTCCATGACGGCTGCAAGGTACACAGGGGCACCTGCACCAACACGCTCAGCATAGTTGCCTTTACGCAAGAGACGGTGGATCCTACCCACGGGGAACTGGAGTCCGGCCCTGCTAGAACGGGACTTTGACTTGCCCTTCACTTTGCCTCCCTTGCCGCGTCCTGACATGTTGCTGCTGCTGCTTTTCTTGATAGGAGTTAAATTTCCGCCCGCCACCTTGGTCTTTTATACCAAGCTCAGGATCAGGCCAGGTGGCCGTCTCGCGGACCCAACCAATGTAAGAGAGCCGTAGCTGCAGCCAGTCTGATCCTGAGCGGCCCGCTCGGTATATAAGGAAAAGTTAGTCGGGCCAGTTTTCAATTCTCTCGCTCCGCGCCACGAGTAACTGTGCCGCCATGCCTCCCAAAACTTCCGGAAAGGCTGCCAAGAAGGCTGGAAAGGCCCAGAAGGCCATTGCCAAGGGTGACAAGAAGAAGAAGCGCAGGAGGAAGGAAAGCTACAGCATCTACATCTACAAGGTACTGAAACAAGTGCACCCCGACACAGGAGTCTCCTCCAAAGCTATGTCCATCATGAACTCTTTCGTGAACGACATCTTCGAGCGCATCGCTGCCGAGGCTTCCCGCCTGGCGCACTACAACAAACGCTCCACCATTACAAGTCGGGAAATCCAGACAGCTGTCCGACTCTTGCTGCCCGGTGAACTGGCCAAGCATGCCGTGTCTGAGGGCACCAAGGCTGTCACCAAGTACACCTCTTCCAAGTAAGAGGTTGCTTGTGCACAACAAACACGCCATCCCACTACTACAACTTAATCGGCTCCATCGGAGCCACAGTTACATGTTAAAGAGACAGTTACCGACAGTGATATATTGAGAGGGAAATAAAAAAAAAAAAAAATTATAATAATCTGCATTCTCTATTGGCGTAGAAACCGGACTAAATCGAAACATAATAAATAAATAAATAAATTCTGCGTGGAGTGACATACATGGAGTGTGTTTGGGCTTCATTTCATGTTTGCAGCACGCCTAATTCATGTAAACAATTTATTTTATTTTATTGTATTTTATTGTATTTTCTTTTATTTTATTTATTTATTTACTTACTTATTCTTTATACATTTATTTGTTACTAGCTCTTGTTTGTTGCACCCACCCACCTCCCGAATTGATGACCTGCTATACAATCGTACCTCCACGAATGTTACCAACTTACCGTTAGGCGATTTGGGTAACCGAAATTAACGCTCTCCGACCACCAACCATTTCGATTGTCATGAAAATTATCTTCAGAACAGTTCTTTGGCCCTGAGAAGGGCCGAGTTATAGATGTCTGGTAGGTTTTGTTGTGCTTTTTGTTTTTCCCCAAGGAAGAGGACTTAAGCACGCTCTCCGCGGATGCGCCGGGCCAGCTGGATGTCCTTGGGCATGATGGTAACGCGCTTGGCGTGAATGGCACACAGGTTGGTGTCCTCGAAAAGACCCACCAGGTAAGCCTCAGAGGCTTCCTGCAGAGCCATGACGGCAGACGGCTGGAAGCGCAGGTCAGTCTTGAAATCCTGGGCGATCTCACGCACCAGGCGCTGGAAGGGCAGCTTCCTGATGAGTAGCTCTGTGCTCTTCTGGTAACGACGGATCTCACGAAGGGCGACGGTTCCGGGCCTGTAACGATGGGGCTTCTTGACACCACCGGTGGCTGGGGCGGACTTGCGAGCTGCCTTGGTGGCAAGCTGCTTCCGTGGAGCCTTGCCTCCAGTGGACTTGCGGGCAGTCTGTTTAGTACGGGCCATCTCGACGACGAAATAGTCAATACGGGCGGCCCGGTTGTTGTTGTTGTATAGATTGTCGGACCATAGTCCGACACGGGCCTTTGCCTATAGGCGGCCCGTTTGGTGGTTCCGGCTGGAGCTCCAGGAGCAGCCAGACCGGATTGGGATTGGAGGTGGTCCCACCTGCAGATTGAAGGGATACTGCAGGTTGCAAGTGTGAGCGGACCCCCGATCAGTGGACACTTACCACCGGCCCCCACTCTTGGACGTGGTCAGCCTCGGAGTGGCGCGCCCCCCGAACTGGGGTCCGCACTTGCTGGGAGAGGATGCTTTCTAAGCTATCTGGGTGGTGGGTATCGTGTGATGACCCGGAGTAGGTTGTGAATGTGGTCTGTGTGGGCCTTTCGGGTTAGAGTGGCCGCTGGTGTTGTGTGTGTTTCTTGGGAGATTTGAGTTCTGTCTCGGAGGCTTTGTGTGACCTCGCAATCGAGGAGATAGTGTTCAAGTGGGTTGGCTGCTGGCTCCTGACAGTAGGTGCATTCCGTGACGTCATTTCCTATCATCTGCCAGGAGCACTTGTACCCTAGTCGTAGTCGGTGAAGGCTGACTTGGGTTTGTCTTGGAGTTTTCTTGTCTGCGAAAGGTGGTTCCCCTTTTGTGGCCGCCAGGTACCATTTGGCTGATTGGGAACCAGCGTTGAGTGCATGAAGGAAGCTCTTTTTGATGTGGAGCTTGGTAGTCTTTCTGAGGTGATTCTTGATCTGTTGCACACTTGCTGGAACTTGGATGTGTACGCTACTAGAACGTGTAGCTGCCTTGGCTGCTTCGTCTGCCACGTCGTTTCCTCCGATCCCTACATGACTGGGAATCCAGTGTAAGACGACTGGTCGGTTTGGCTTTGGAATTCCTGTAGCTGTGCGAGGATCGGTGATGATGTGGACGTTGTCTCTTTGGTGGCTGCATTTGCATGCTTACATGGCAAATTCAAGAGTCCGTGGAGATTATGACGGGCGGGCCTTAACCTGACTACCTCAGTGGCCACCTCGTGGCCACGAAGTGCACGCATCATCATCCGCCATTCCACCCCCTCAGAGGGAGGGACGGCGGCGGATGAACGATACTACGCTGGAGTCACAGCACCTTTTCCTCTACAAACCGTGGGCGAAGCCATTATGACCGGGACTTACCAGAGCGGAGCCAGCAGGCGGGGAAGCCGGAGAACAAACAGACATAGCTGATTCGCTAGTTCTGGGACCTCTCCCACCTTCCCACCAACCTTGGAAATCACAAGCACCTGACTCCATTCTCCAACTGACAATTCTGTTGATTCAATCGACACATTGAGCCTCTCCTACAGTATCGGACCTCCCTTAGGAACCCCGAATGCTGCTGAGGGGCTTAGTGTGAAGAAAGAGTCAGCAGTAAGTTTTCAGACCTTTTTCTACCACTCTAACATTTATCTTCCGTGCCGTGAAAGGACCTATTCCCCTGTCAGTTGACGTACAGGGGAGTATTCGTCTGGAAACGCCCTCTGTCCCCACACCTCGCTAGTGCGTGTTTGTGTGAAGGGCGGGGGGTCAGCACAGCCTGCCGATTCGCCTGGGGACCTCTGTGATAGTGCAGGGCCTCCCCTACGTGAGGGGCGCAGGAAATTAGGGACAATTTGTTAGGGGAGATCTCCATAAATCTCCAATTCCACCAGTCAACATGCCTTCAATTAAACTCAAAGTGGACCGTACCATCCAACAGTGCACAGACCTCGCTTCACTCATTTTCCAGCTGACTTTGATCTTCCAAATACGTTCCTTCACCAATGACGACATTATTAAAATATTTGTACAGAATGACGAAGACGCCGACCTATTCCACTCCCCAGCATTTAACAAAAAACTAAAAGACAACGGCTTAACGGTCCTCAGCTCACCCGAATACCGCGCAAAATGCACCCTCATATGTAGAAAAATCATCCCCCATATCCTTGACAATCCTAACCTATTGACAGAACTCAACACACACAACACCTCCCAAATGACATATGCAGCCCGGATGGGAACTCTCCCCATGTTAAAAATCACTACTGCTACACAAACTGACGCCATCAAATTAAAATCCAACGGAATTAAATTCAGCAATAACATCATCCCCTCACATAACATCGAATTCCAACACTACATCCCAGTTCACCAATGCTACAACTGCTACCAATTTGGACATACCACCAACCGTTGCAGTAACTCACTAACCTGTTCAAAATGTGCCAATCAAGGCCACTCATACAGAAACTGCACTGCCACTGTTACTAGATGCTGCAATTGTAAAGGCCCACACTCTGCCGTCAGCAACAAGTGCCAAATCAGACTCAACAACAGCACAACACCTCTCCCTCCCCGCCTACGCCTACCCTCACCTCCCACTGCACCTCCTCCTCCTCCCCACCACTCACTCCCTACTCCCACGACTCTCTCCACCCGCACTTGCTGGACCAACAGCCTGACCGCCCCCCTCCCTTCCCCCGACACTGACGCAAAAATCACCACCATCATACTTCTGGCACATTCCCTAAGCAACGGTAATAGATCACTTTTTCTAAATCTGGTAATTGAGGGTTTGAAGGCTAACGGCCTCCCTACCATAAACATCCCTGACTCCTTCAGAACCGGTCCCGACCTCATCTTCCCCACTGCCCCCATCTCCGACCGTACCAACATGCCCCCCCCACCCCCCAGAGAATCCACTGTCTCCCTCCTCCCCTCCACTTCTGCCATGCCTACACCTGACTTATCTCACCATTCTACCATTACCTCCCCCCCCAAAGTAATCAGTCCAAAACATACCGGCCCCTCCACCTCGACCTTGCCTACACCCGACTTCTCCCACTTGACTACGTTGAACTCCCGGACCACGAACACCCAAACCAAACCCGATCCTCCCCTAACACCCCAGACTCCCAAGAATAAAATGGCAGCCCTTCCCCCCACAGAAATAGTGGTCAAGACCCCTAGACCAAAGAGGAAGAACACCTCCCC
>NW_024716351.1:0-5000 GCF_018991925.1 Homarus americanus | reverse complement strand
ATTTTTATTTTTTTTTTTTATTTATTTTTTTTTTTTTAATTTTTTTATAATTTTTTTTATTTTATATATTTTTTTTTAATTTTTTTTTATTTTTTTTTTATTTTTTTATTTTTTCACAATTTCTTTTTATTTTTTTTATTTATTTTTTTTACAATTTTTTATAATTTTATTTTTATTTTTTTTATTTATTTATTTTTTATTATAATTTTTAATTTTTTTCTTTTACAATTTTTTAAATTTTTTTAATTTTGTTTTAATTTTTTAATTTTATTTTTTTTATAATTTTTTTTTTTTTTATTTTTTATTTTTTTTTTATAATTTTTTTATAATTATATTTTTATTATTTTTATTTTTTTACTTTTTGTTTTACTTTTTAATTTTTTTTTTTAATTTTTTGACTTCAATTTTTAAATTTTTAATTTTTCTTTAAATTTTTTTAATGAATTTACCATTATTATTTTATTTATAATTTTTATAATTAAAAAAAAAATTATAAAAAAATAAATAAAAAAAAAAAAAAATTAAATAAAATAAAAAATATATATATAAAAAAATAAATAAAAAAAATTTATATATATATAAAATGAAAAAATTATGAAAAAATTATAAAAAAAAAAAAATAAAAAAAATAAATAAAAAAATAAATAAAAAATTATAAAAATAGTATCTACTTTCCCGAAAGTAGATACATTTACTTTCGAAAGTAGATTATCGACTCCCTCGGGAAGCATTGAATTTTGGGGAAATATTACCTAATTTAGCGAAGAACATAGATTATCACAGAAACGGGAAATTTGTATCATAAAAATGGAAATATCTACTCCGAAAGATATTCATTACTTCCGAAAGTATATGATTTTCCACTGTGAAAGTAAGATTATCGACTTTTTGGGAAGTAGATTAATTTTGGAGGAAATATTACCTAATTTTATGACGTAGATAATCACAGAAAACGGAAATTTGTATCATAAAATATCTACCTGGAAATGTTATCTACTCCGAAAAGTAGATAGATTTTCACTTTTTTGCAGATTATCGATTTTTCCGTGAAGTAGATTTCGAATTTGGGGGAAATATTACCTAATCTTTACGAAGTAGATTATCATAGAAAACGTAAACTGCAACATAAAAATGGGAAAATATCTCCAGAAAGTTGGTTATCTACTTTCCGAAAAGTAGACAGATTTTCACTCGGCATTTATCCGACTTTTCGGGGAAGTAGATTTTCGAATTTTGGGGAAATATTACGTAATTTTATATGAAGATTATAATAGAAAACGAAATTTGTATCATAAAATGAACATCTACTTCCGAAATATCTACTTCCCGAAAGAAGCAGATTTTCACTTCGAAAGTAGATTAACGACTTCAAGTAGATTTTGAATTTTGGGGAAATATTACCTACTTGCAGCAGATATCACAGAAAACGGGAAATTTGTGTCACAAAAAAAGCATCTATCAAAGTTGAAAGTTTTATTTCCCGAAAAGTAGATGCATTTCATTTTTCAAAAAGTAGATTATCGACCTTTTCGGAAGTAGATTGAATTTGGGGAAATATTATCAATGCAAGCATATTATCATAGACAAACGAACGAAGCCAAAAATGGGGAAACATCTATCAGAAAGTTGTTATTAATTTTCCCGAAAAGTAGAAGATTTTCACTTTGGGAAAGTATATAATCTTTCGAAGCAGATTAACTTTTGGGGAAATATTACCTTAATTTTGCGAAGTAGATTATCAGAAACGGAAATTGTATCATAAAAAATGAAATATCTACCGAAAGTTGGTTACTACCTTAAGTAGACAGATTTACTGAAAGTAGATTATCGACTTTTCAAGTAGATTCAATTTGGGGAAATATTACCCAATTTTGCGAAGCAGATCATCATAAAATGGAAATTTAACATAAAAATAGAAAATACTCCACTTTCCGAAAGATATCACTTGAAAAGAAGAAAACCAATACTGGATCAGGATTATCGACTTTTCAAAGTAGATTTCGAATTTTGGGGAAATATTAACTAAATTTGCAGTAGATTATCATAGAAAACGAAAATTTAGTCATAAAAATGGAACATCTATCCGAAAGATATCATTTCCGAAAAGTAGATTCATTTTCTACTAGAAAGGACTATCGAACTTTCAAAGGAAGATTTTCGAATTTTAGAAACATGCACTTTGCGAAGTGATTATCATAGAAACGGAAATTTGAAGTCATAAAAAGCCAAACATCTACTTTCCGAAAGTTGAATATCTCACTTTCCCGAAAGTAAAAAAGTATCTACTTAAAGTAGATTATCGACTTTCGGGGAATTAGATTAATTAGAAATATTACCTAATTTAGCGAATTAGATTATCAGAAAACAAAATAGAACACAAAAAATGGGAAACATCTACTTTCCGAAATATTCTCCCGAAAGTAGATATTTTTCACTTTCAAAAAGCAGATTATGATCCTCTTCAGAAGCAGATTAAACTTAAATATTTTAATTTAACGGTCGATTATCATAGAAACGGAAATTTGTATCATAATAATGGGAAATATCACTTCCGAAAGTTGTTATCTACTTTCCCGAAAAGTAGATAATTTTCACTTCCGAAAGTAGATTATGACTTTCGGGGAAGTAAGATTAATCTATTTTAAAATATTACCTAATTTTACGAAGAAGATTATCACAGAAAAATGAAATTTCAAGTCATAAAAACGGGAAATATCTATTTCCGAAATATTGTTCATCCTCGAAAGTAGATAGCTTTCACTTTTCGGAAAGAAGATTACGGACTTTCGGGAAGTAGATTGAATCTTGGGGAAATAATACACGTTGCGACGTAGATTATCACAGAAAACAAAATTGTATCATAAAATAGAGATATTACTTCGAAAGGTATATTCCACTTCCGAAAAGTAGACAGATTTCTACGAAAGAGACATCGACTTTTCGGGAAGTAGATTTAATTTGGGGAAATATTACCTAATTTTATGAAGTAGATTATCAGAAACGTAAATTTGTATCATAAAAACGGAATATCCACTCTCCGGAAAGTTGGCTATCCACTCAATTCAAAAAACGGAAAACATCTACTTCCCGAAAATCAAATCATTTGAATCTTTCAAAACATTCCCTATTACCTAAATTTCACGTAACATTTGCCCAAAATCGAAAAATCACTATCGATAACTACTTTCCAAAGTAGAAATCTATCTACTGGGAAAGTAGATAACCAAGTTTTCCTGGAAAGTAGATATTTTTTTATGATACAATTGCTTTTATGATTATCTACTGCAAAATTAGTAATATTTCAAAATTACTACTTCCCCGAAAGTCGATAATTCACTTTCCGAAAAGTAGATTTATCTGCAAAGTAGATAACCAACTTCCCGGAAAGCAGATATATTTCCATTTTTATATACACAAATTTCCGTTTCTATGATAATCCACTTCGCAAAATTACGTAATATTTCCAAATAGAAAATCTACTCGAAAAGTCCATAATCTACTACCCGAAAGTTATTTGAAAAGTAGATAACCAACTTTCCCGAAAGTAGATATTTCCCATTTTTTATGACAATAAATTTCCTGTTTTTATGATAATCTACTTGCCAAATTAGGTAAATATTTCACCTGAAAATCTACTTCGAAAAGTCGATAATTCATTTCCTGAGAAGTGGGTTTCACGAAGAGTAGATAACCAACTTTCCCGGAAAGTAGATATTTCCATTTTTATGATACAATTTCCCGTTTTCTATGATAACTATTTCGCAAATTAGGTATATTTCCAATTAAAATCTGACTCTCGAAAGTCGATAATCCATTTAGTAAACCCATCTACTTTCGCAAGTAGATAAACCAACTCTGAAAGTTGATATTTCCCATTTTTAAAGACAACAATTTCCCGTTTTATGATAATCTATCGCAAATTAGGTAATATTTCAAAATTCGAAAAATTCATTTGTCGATAATCTACTTTCCCGTGCAGAAAAATCTTATTCAATTTTCGGTAGATAACTGGCTTCCTGGAAAGTAGATATTTCCATTTTTTAATGATACAAATTTCCTTCTATGATAATCTATCAAAATTAGTAATATCACCCGAAAAATCTTTCCAGAAGTCGATAATCCACTTTCTCCCAAAAGTAGAAAACTTATTCACTAAATTAGATAAATCAACTTCTGAAAGTAGATACTTCCATTTTATGATACAAATTTCCCGCTTATGATAACTACTACAAATTAGCAATATTTCCAAAATTGAAAATCCATCTAAAGTCGATAATCTATTTTAAAGTAGAAAATGAAAATATAAACCAACTTCCCGAGTAGATATTCATTTTTTGACACAATTTCTGCTTACGATAAATCACTAAAAATTACGTAATATTTCAAATTCGAAAAATTACTTCCCCGAAAAAGTCCATAATTAATTTAAAACCGAAAAACTGTCTACTTCGAAAGGATAACCAACTTCCCGGAAAGTACAGATATTTCATTTTATGATACAAATTTCCTGTTTACTATGATAATTCATTCTAAAAATTAGGTAATATCTAAATTCGAAAATTCCCGAAACGTCGATAATCTACTTGAAGTAGTATTCAGCTGAAAGATAACCAACTTTCCAGTAGATATTTCATTTTTATGATACAAATTCAGTTTCTATGATAATCTACTTCAAAATTAGGTAATATTTCAAAAATCGAAAATCTACTTAAAGTCGTATAATCTATCCAGAAATGAGTTATCTACTTTTGGGAAAGTAGATAACCAACTTCCGAAAGTAGATATTTCATTTTTTATGATACAAATTTCCCGTTTTCATGATTATCTACTGCAAAATTAGGTAATATTTCAAATACGAAAAATCTTCCGAAAAGTCGATAATTCCCGAAAAAGAAACTATTTCATTTCAGAAGATAACCAACTTCCCGGAAAGTAGATATTTCTTTTTAAGATACAAATTTCCTGTTTCTATGATTATCTACTTAAATTAGGTAATATTT
>NW_024716350.1:0-19542 GCF_018991925.1 Homarus americanus | reverse complement strand
TTCTTCACGACCTCCATGATGGGGTTCCCACTATTGTTCTTGGCGACTTTAATGCCCGCCATCCCACTCTTACTCCAGATCATCCCACTCCATGTACCTTTAACGGATCACATCTCTTACAGTTTCTTAATGGGGATGATGATGTTCGCTGTCTTTGTCCTCACGATCCTACTCGCCTCCCCCATAATTTCCTTAATGTTGGCTTACTATTGAACGGTCATACCTCCTTTCATCCTACCGTCTGCACCGAGCCAGCTCTGTATAGTGACCATCTTGCCGTTGCTACCAATCTCAGCTCTCCTTCTCTGCCCCGACATCAGCTCCCTATCGATCCCCTCGCCTTCGTCTCACAGAAGATGCTGTTCCTTCCTTTACCCAATACCTTTCTCCCTGGGCGGATTCCTATGTTGTCCCCCAGTCCCTTGACTCTTACAGCGCTACTTTTGTTGATGCCATGAATGACTGTCAATCGCGCTGCCCCTCCACGCCGTCTCCGTCACCCCAGAAGTGCCATCAAATACTGGTATCGTATCCCTGCCATGTAACATCTCCGGCAGGTAACCCGTGATCTCCACTCTGCTTTATGGAGGTCTCGCTCTCCAGAGGACTGGAAAGACTTAAAAAACTGGTGCTCCTTTGCAACTCAGGAGCATCATCGGATTCGTGAGGCGGACTCGCTATCCTTCACGGGGTCTCTATCGTTCCAGTCGTCACCCTCTTATGTATGGAATCGGATTAATGCTATACGGGGTACTCGACGGAGGCCTCCTCCCCACTCTGACCCCGCCTCCCTTGCCTGCTCTTTAATGGAGGACTGGGCATGAGCTTCCTCCCCTGAGGTACTTCCAGATCCAATGCAGAAGGCAGTGCAGACTCGCATCGATGCGTCTGAGCCTGTTGTTCGTGCTGCTCTTACCTCCCCTGCCCCCACTGATCATCCCATCACACAGTTCGAGCTTGACAGTGCTCGTCGCTCTAGAAAAGACACCTCTCCTGGGGATGATTAGATAACCTACTCCGTCCTCAACGCCTGTACTAATATTCCTAACGGCTCCTTGCTCGCTCTCAACAATATGTCTTATGAACATGGGGTTCTCCCGTCTAACTGGAAAAATGCCACTACTATCCCCATCACTAAGCCGGGAGACCCTGGGAAATATCGACCCATTAGTCTTACCTCCTGTGTTTGTAAGATGGTGGAGAGGATACTCCATCGACGCCTTCTTCACACCATAGGCGGCTTCCACAACTCCCTCAATGGTTTCATACAACATCGCAGCACAGCACACTCCATTGCTTCCTTTTGTTGCAATCAGACTGCCCGCGTCTCCGTCTTCCTTGATATCAAGGGAGCCTTTGATTCGGCTCAGCCTGCCCTCATTTTAGCTGAACTTGCGCGGTTAGGGGTTAAAGGTAGACTTCTTCAACGGATCGCCTCTTACCTCACAGGACGTCAGGCCCGGGTTCGCGTTGAAGGCTCTATATCTTCTGCTCAAGAAATGAACCTCGGCACCCCTCAAGGTGGAGTCCTGAGTCCCACCTTGTTTAACACTCTGATGCACTCCATTGCATCTCTCCCGTGGCCGACAGTAGTTGTCCACTCAGGATATGCCGACGATGTCCTCCTCCAAGCCCTTGACTACCTCAGCTTGCAGGAAGCCCTTGATCTGGTCTCCAGAGAGCGTGATTCACTTGGTTTCCTTCTTTCAACTGCGAAAACAAAAGCCATGTGGCACGGTCGTGTTATACCCCCCCCCCTTCTCTTATCAGGAACGCCCCTGGCCTGGGTTAATGAAACAAAATACCTGGGTGTGTATGTAACTCGCACACGTTGTCAGATCCCTGAAGTCCGCTATGTTCGAGACATGCTTTCTGCGTCTCGCTTCCCTCTCTAACATGTGCAGGGGTTCCCTTAGTGCTACCATCCCTGTACTTCTCACCATGTACAAATCCTGTGTCTGTTCCTGTGTCGACTACGCCGCCCCTGCCCTCGTCAACATTAGTCGGACTGCTGTCAACCGTCTCGAAGTTATCTAGAGGAAAGCTGCACGTATCATCCTTGGGGCTCTTCAGTGGCCACGCTCTACTTCTCTTTATACCGAACTTGGTATTTCCCCCTTACAGGATCGTGTCCAGGAGTTTTATCTAAGAACTACGATTTCCATTCTACGGGATCCTCGGGGCAACTATGAACAAGCCAACTTGACTCCTGCTGTCCGAGGCCGACGTCTATCTAGAAGACAGTGGCAAGGATCACTCATCCGAGCCCTTCAGGAACACGACCTCCTGCCCGATATTGTTGTCACCCCTGCTGTTGGTTCGTCTCCTTCTCCTTGGCTGCATTTTCAACCTGAAGTGATTACCCTCGGTGGACCGCTCCCGAAATCCCACGTGAACCCTGTTATTCTCTGCAAACACCACCTCTCCAGGATTTCCCACTGGTCTCCAGGTAGGGTCGTCCTCTACACTGATGGCTCTGTTGAGCCCGCTACAGGTCGGGCCGGGCCTGGTGTCTACATCTCCCGTCCTGATGCTCCTAAGCCTATCAAATTTTATCTCAGAGTTTCTGACGGGGCATCGTCCACTCAGGCTAAACTGATAGCCCTCCTTGCTGCCCTTCTCGCTGAGGAAGAAGCAGATGGTTTCTGTCCCTTGCTTGTCCGCTGCGATTCCAGGTCTGCTGTCGACGGGATTGCATTTGGATCAGGGGAAAAATAAGGACCTCATCCTCCGAATACGAGAGTTAACATCCACACTTCAGGATGCAGTCCGTCCTGTGACATTCCTATGGATACCCAGTCATGTCGGTATCTTGGGAAATGAGGCAGCATGTGGCCTTGCCAAGACTGTCTGTAACAAGGCCACACTTGACTACGTTGCTCCTCGAACACTTTTACAGTTTACAGCAAACAGAGAGAAGCATGGGAAGCAGCCATCCCCCTGGAGTCCCCGCCCACCTGGTACGATGTCCTCCGTAAACTTCCTGACCTCTCATATGTCTATGGGAAAGGGTCGCAGAAAAGGGGCGTGATTGCTGCCCGTATCATCATTGGGTACGAGTTTGCTTGGGTGATTGGTATTCCCGCATCCCCTGAGTAACGCTCTCGTGCATTATGTAGAAGACCCGACAGCCGCACCCTCATCCACTACCTCCTAAGATGTCCCCACACACAACGCTTCCGCGACGCCTGCTGGACCACCACTCCACAACCCCCTGACGGAGACACGATGATCCTCCCCATACTGGCCAGATATTATGTAAATAATATTGATTATGTGTTAAAGGAATATCCTTCCTTCCGTGGGCTTTAGTAAGCCCCTTTATAATATTTATACTGTATAAACTTGTGGCACTTGCCAGATGCTTCTGGCGTTATTGTACAGGGGTACCTAGTGACAGCACTAGGATCCCGGTTCTTCTATCAAGAAATATACTTTTGAAATTAACTTGCAAAAAAAATTCTTATGTATTTTTGGTGTTTTATTCAAACATGACCTCTATTTCTGTGCAAATACATTACGCAGTTTCTATTACAAAATAGAATGTCTTCAAAAAATAAACTCCTAATTAGTAAATCAAATGAAGGCTGGATATAGAGTAAACGAAAAATTGTCAAATGAAAAAGTAAAAAATATATTCTTGTACTAAAACCTGAGGATAGTCAAAGAAAACATCTTGACTAAGTTGCCTTTTTCTTTAATCAGATAATAGGTTTTCCCAGGTCTACCCTCAAAAGAAACTTTGTTATATAGATATACATTTCATAGTTAGCCCGTAAATCTGATTCTTTTCTTCATACATTATAATATGAAATTCAGAGCACATTGTTTCGATAGGTACTATAATCAAAATATAACGATAAGAGTGAATCCTTTGTAAAGTTTACATAGAACATTAAATCTTAAAATTATTTTTATAAATGTAACTAAAAATGTACTAAAATACAAACTTTGCTTTCATAACTCTATCAAATTTATATAAAAAATTCCTATTTTTTAAGATTTTGATAAAACTATTTCTATACAGAGATGAAATTTACTGTTTCATTTGTCAAAAATTTTCTCTTTAAACTTTATCTTGAAGGGGATCTCTTCTAACGAGTTGAGTCCTGTAAAAACCGATCATAGAAATATACAAGTGTTCGTGTAGTGCAAGTCAAGGATAAGAAAATGCATTTTATAGACTTTTGTATATTATATCATTGAGCTTCAACAACGAATGTCCTTAACCTGTAGTAAGGTTATTAATTAATACACTAGTAAAACCGATAAAAAATTATGAGATAGAACTTTGTTTCTCTTGTGTTGACTTCGATAAATTGGGATTATTTCTATTGACCACTTCACTGTTTCAGGACAAGACTATTTCATTTGGAAATTTTCATTATTTTTTATGGGGTTCAGCCTACCGTTAATAAGTCAATTGTGTAGCGGGATCTCTCACAACTCCCCTAACTGAGCTCCCGTGCCTACTACAGCCAATCAAAAAATAGCCTAAGTAATTTAAGAACATAAGAACGGAGGAAATCAGGTCATTACATTATATACTGGGCAGTCCTGTTTATACCCAACCCCTATTGTCTATATGAGAGCATTCAATTCCATGTTGAAGCAATCTGAAGGCCTGAGTTAATGATGAGATGGTAATTTGTTCTGCATTCCATTCACTACTTGTTTCCAAACCATGTCGTACTGGCTTTTACGCCTAAATTCAAAATTTGTCTAATTTAAAACCATTGTTAAGAGTTTGCCCTGGTTGGATAATTTGAGTACCTTTGTAATGTCCCCCTAGCATGGCGACCCACAAGTTGTCCTCCTCTGAGCACCCTCACCAACCAGCTCTCTCTACATCACGCTTGTAACCATGCTGCCTTCCCAGCACAAAGCTGCATTGTACATCCAATACAACATGTATACATGAGAGCACATTGTGAGTTTCCTTTCTCCATCCCATCCTGAGTGTGAACCAAACATCCCAAAACCCCACAAGATCACCTTCGCCGAGAAGGGTATGCCCGTAGAGCTCGCGGAGATCCCAGACATCAACGGCATTCCATTTAAAATGATTGCCTACAAGTGGGACAACCTGAAGCTGGGAGTAATCTCCCACGCCGAAATTGCCCACGTGGACCAAGCAGAGCTGAGTGAGCTCCTCAAGGAGCAACTCCAAGTTGTGAAGAAGCTGTCCGACACCACTGCCCTCATCGGACACCATACAACCTTACCCAAAGAGGCTCAACTGGCGTGGGTAACTGTGCCAGTCAAGCCCTACTGCAGACCGAAACGCTGTTACAAATGCCAGCACTACGGACACACTGTCAACAAGTGTGAGGCATAGGACACCTGCTCCCTGTGCGGCAGCCCCGGACACCGCTACACGGTCTGCCCCAACACAGTAAAAAAATGCGCTGCCTGTGGCGGCCGACATTCCTCCGCCGATCGGACCTGCCCGAAATGGAAGGAGGAATGCAGGATAGCCAAGGCTCGACTCGACAAGAAACTGAGCTACAAAGAGGCTCTCCTTGCTGGACGCTCCTAAGACAAGAAAAAACCAGTAGAAAAGAAAACCCAAGAAAAGAAAACTCAAGAAAAGACACCCGCCACACAGAATCAAGAACACCACGAGGCCCGTGGAGCTGAAGCCCACGTGGTCAACCTCACCGTCTCCGACTTCTTCCACACCTGTGAGGATATTAGACACGAGGAAGACGAACAACAAGACGCAAACACGAACGAATGGACACTTGAAGAGAGCAAGAAGAGGAGGAGAGTTAGAAGAAAATCAACATCAAGCTAAGAAGAATACCAAGACAGAAGACCAAGACATTTCCTCCAAACAAGAAAACAACACACACAATCAAGCCGACCAAGCACGCACCTGACGCTTGACCTGACGCTAACCTGACTCTGTCCTGCCGCCTCCTAGCCGCATCCAGGCGAGTTGCTGCTGCCTCCAACTTAAACTCCCTCACGCAAGCGGTGTTTAGCCACTGCACCTATTCTCTCCTCCTAAAATTCACTTCAATCCTTCCTTTATCCTTCCCCTGAACCTCCTTCCCCCCCTGTCACTAAGGGGACATTACAAAGGTACTCAAATTATCCAACCAGGAGCGAACTCTTAACAATGGTTTAATTAGACAAATTTAGATTTAGGCGTGAAATAGGTAAACACTGGTTTGGAAACAGAGTAGTGGATGAATGGAACAAGTTACCAAATATCATCATTAACTCGAATACGCTGAATTGCTTCAAACGTAGGTTGGATGCTCATATGAGCAATAGGGGTTGGGTGTAAACGGGACTGCCCAGTATGGGCCAATAGGCCCGCTGCAGTTTCCTCCATTCTTATGTTCTTATGTACTTGAGCTGTACGCTGATTGGCTGGTAGGCGCGCGGCCGGAGCTCAGTTGGGAGTTGTAGGGGAGAGGATCCGCTACACAGTGACTTGTGCCCAGGTAGGCTGAACCCCATAAAAAAAATAATGAAAATTTCAAATGAAATGAATATTGTCCTGAAACAGTGAAGTGGTCAATAGAAATAATCCCAATTTATCGAAGTCAACACAAGAGAAACAAAGTTCTATCTCATAATTTTGTATCGGTTTTACTAGTGTATTAATTAATAACCTTACTACAGGTTAAGGACATTCGTTGTTGAAGCTCAATGATATAATATACAAAAGTCTATAAAATGCATTTTCTTATCCTTGACTTGCACTACACGAACACTTGTATATTTCTATGATCGGTTTTTACTGGACTCAACTCGTTAGAGGAGATCCCCTTCAAGATAAAGTTTAAAGAGAAAATTTTTGACAAATGAAACAGTAAATTTCATCTCTGTATAGAAATAGTTTTATCAAAATCTTAAAAAACTAAATTTTTATGTAAATTTACAATGGAATTGTAAACAAGATTTGTATTTTAGTAAATTTTTAGTTACACATTTATAAAAATAATTTAAGTTTAATATTCTGTAAACTTTAAAAGGATTCACTCTTATCAAATTTATATTTGATTATATTTTCTATCAGAAACGATATTATTCTGAATTTCTATTATAATGTATAAGGAAAAGAGAATCAGATTTACGGGCTAACTATAAGAAATATATATCTATATAACGAAGTTTCATAACGCAGAGGTAGACCTGGGAAAACACAAACATCTTGATTAAAGAAAACCAACTTAGTCAAGATGTTTGTGTTTCCCCTGGTTCTCCTCTTTGACTGTCCTCAGGTTTTAGTACAAGAATATATTTTTCTTTTCATTTGACGATTTTCAGTTTTACTCATATCTGACCTTCATTTGATTTACTAATTAGAGTTTATTTTTTTTAAAGGAACATTCTATTTTGTAATAGAAACTGCGTAATGTATTTGCACAGAAATAGAGGTCATGTTTGAATAAAACACCAAAAATACATAAGAATTTTTTTTGCAAGTTAATTTCAAAAGTATATTTCTTGATAGAAGAACCGGGATCCTAGTGCTGTCACTAGGTACCCCTGTACAATAATGCCAGAAGCATCTGGCAAGTGCCACAAGTATATACAGTATAAATATTATAAAGGGGCTTACTAAAGCCCACGGAAGGAAGGATATTCCTTTAACACATAATCAATATTATTTACATAATATCTGGCCAGTATGGGGAGGATCATCGTGTCTCCGTCAGGGGGTTGTGGAGTGGTGGTCCAGCAGGCATCGCGGAAGCGTTGTGTGTGGGGACATCTTAGGAGGTAGTGGATGAGGGTGCGGCTGTCGGGTCTTCTGCATAATGCACGAGAGCGTTACTCAGGGGATGCGGGAATACCAATCACCCAAGCAAACTCGTACCCAATGATGATACGGGCAGCAATCACGCCCCTTTTCTGCGACCCTTTCCCATAGACATATGTTATGAGTTGGGGATTTAGAACATAGTTATACGTCTACCCAGATCCCAACAGGTAACAAAAAAAAAAAACAAAGACAATCGGACTATAAAAGGGTAGACAAAGGATGCGAGTTTTCGTTGTATATAATAGAGTACCATAAATCCCTTAACAAAATATTCGGCTTATAAATTACCCTTAACCAAACTTAACCTAAACATTAACAGTATATACATATTAATAAACATAAAACAATCTTGAAGCAAGTGGACGTGGGGGAGTTAATACAAAATATAAGTACTTAAGTGAGGAGCTGAGATGGCTGACGAGTAAGGCTGAGTATTGTAGAAGACGGTAGGTAGTCACTGCACGTAGGTTTAGAGGATAGATGATCCTGTGGTCACTTCCCAGAGCCAAGTGCTCTCTCCTCGAATTGGAGCTGACAAAGAAGACTGAGGAGGTGACGCAACAACCAGGATAGGGAGAAGGGAAACCTCGGAGTGGTAACCAAGACGAGTCATACTCGTGTCTAGTCCCTAGATGGCGTTGCTCGTGGTGCTGGGTAGGTAGATCAGGACAATAGATGGCGTGGTTCGTAGTGCTGGGTGGAGGGGTTCGTAACACACCCCCCCTCCAAAGACCTCCGTAGCGCGGGCGCGAAGGAGGTGATCACCTGGTGCGTCTGGAGAGTAGCTGCTGCATTTCCACTGGAGCTCGGGATAAGGAGTCTGCAATCAGGTTGTCGACCCCCTTTATGTGCCGGACTTGTAGATTATAGGGCTGGGTGAGGAGAGCCCAGCGGAGGATTCGCTGGTTGGAGGTCTTGTTGGTTTGGATGAACGTGAGTGGGTTATGGTCGGTGAAGACTAGGGTTGTTTGTGGGCAAGACTGGAGGTAACATTCAAACTTCTTTATTGCCAACACCAGAGCCAAGGCCTCCTTCTCTATGGTCGAGTAGTTGGTCTGATGTTTTTTCAACTTGGCGGAGTAATATGCCACAGGGTGAAGAACATCAGTGGTTGGGTCGGGTTGTAGGAGCACAGCCCCCACTCCGACACCACTAGCGTCGATTTGTAGATGGAAGGGCGAGGTGTAGTCAGGGGGGTGGACTACAGGCTTGGAGGCAAGGAAGGCTTTGAGGCGGTGGAAAGACTGGTCGCACTTCTGGTTCCAGATGTAAGGAACCGCAGAACTGGTAAGGTCTGTGAGGGGTCCGGCCACGCTGGAGAAGTTACTGCAGAACCGACGGTAGTAGCCGCACATCCCCAGGAAGCGCATGAGTTCCTTCCTCGTTCTTGGAGTGGGGAAGGACAAGATGGCTCTAACGTTTGCGTCCTTGGGTCTCACCATACCATGCCCAACGATATGTCCCAGGTAAGTCACTGAGGCCCGGCCAAAAGCAGATTTAGCCAGGTTTATGGTGAATCCAGTCTCTTGCAGTCGTGCAAACAGTATCTCCAAACGCACCAGATGTTCGTCCCAGCTGTCCGACACCACCACCAGGCCATCCAGGTAGGCGAACGTCCCACCTAGGTCCCAGAATTAGAAAGCTACGGCCCTCTGGAATGTGGCCGGAGCATTAGAAAAGCCAAACGCCATAACCAAATATTGAAAAAGACCAAATGGAGTTATAATGCCGAGATTATTTTGGCCCTATCCGTGAGTCCCAATTTGATAATATCCTTTCAATAAGTCCACCGTAATTGATAAATTTCAATAAATTTATGCTGTCTATTATATCTTCAATCAGTAAAGGGTAGGAGTCTGAGACAGTGACCTGTTCACTTTACGATAATCGGTACAGAACGAAAAGTGCCATCGGGTTTTGGAAATGAGAAGGCAAGGTGAAGCCCAGGGGAGGTACTAGGCTCAGCTAAGTTATGTTTTAACAAAAATCTTACCTCCTTTTTCATAACTTTTCGTGGATTTAGTCGATAGGCTGATTGCTCAATGGGTTGTACATCATCTGAGATTAGCTTAATATCATGTTTAAGTATATTGCAAAACCCTGGGAGGTCTGACGTGACTTTAGGAAATGTTGATAATAACTTGGTGAGATCTTTTGCTTGAGATGGATTCAGAACAGAAAAACACTCATCCAAGTTGTTGAGTATGTGACTGTTAGCAGGGTTTTCTTTAGGTAGAGGGAAGTCTAAATTCTCCAATAGGTCCATGTCATCTGTCTCCGGCTCCGGCTCTGACAAAACCGTATGCAATACAGGTTGACTTATAGCCTCTGGGATGTCTTCCTCTGACTGCCTGGAATGGTAAAGTTTCATGAGATTAATGTGAACAAGTTGTGAATCTTTTCTGCGATCAGGAGTATGGACTATATAGTTGAGAGGAGATAGTTTATTTGCATTGACTTGAAAGTTTTGATGGAACCGTTCCAAGCAACCTTGGGATTGTGGGTGGTAAGCCGAAGATGTACAATGGTCCACACTGAGGTCTTTCATCACCTGTTTGAAAAGATTGCTCGTAAAATTGGTGCCCTGATCGGATTGGATCTCTTTAGGAATGCCCACTGAAGTGAAAAGGTGCAAAAGATGTTTGATTACGTTTTTTGAAGTGATGCTTTTAAGGGGAAAAGCCTCAGGATAACGTGTACTGGTATCCATAACTGTGAGCAGGAATTGATTTCCCTTCTTAGTCTTTGGTAATGGGCCCACACAATCCACAACAATCTTTTCAAATGGTGTAGAAAATACTGGGATGGGCTTAATGGGAGCTGCTGGTATACTTTCATTTGGTTTTCCTACCATTTGACAAATATGACAAGATTTTAGGTATTTTGACACATCCTTCCTAAGTCCAGGCCAATAATAGTGTTGGAGGAGCTTTTTATATGTTTTCAGGATTCCCAAATGTCCTGAAATACCATCATGGGCAAGGGCAATTAATGCTGGTCTGACTGAGGTGGGAATTACCACTTGATGTATTTCAGACCACGTGTCTAGATGGGCAAGCTCAGGGGGTCTATAGGCCCTCATCAAAACCCCTTCATGATAATAAAAACACGGAAGGGTGTTAAAATCTTTACCCTCAACTGCTGCATGATGAAGTTTATTCAAAGATGGATCAGATTGTTGGGCTTTAACGAGCTCATCCTTACTAATGGTCTTATTGTACAGATCTTCTGTGGGTAGGAAGATATTAGAGGTGGTTTTAGATGAAGAGGGCCCATTTCGCACACTCTGTGACCGGGTGACAGCACAAGATGGGAAAAGATGAGGAATAGTTTCTTTAAGGTCAGTGGTGGAGTTGACAGGTAAGGGAGAGTCGACTGTCTTTATGTTAGGAACCACTAGATCTCCTACCAAGTCATTACCCAATAATAAATGAATGCCGCACACAGGCATTGGGTCTTTCCTTATGGCTATTTGCACTTCCCCAGTAATCAAGGGACATTGGAGGTGCACTTTAGCTAAAGGATAGGAAGAATGGGATGAGAGATCCGAAATTAGAACACTCTCATTAGTAAATGCGGTAGATATATCAGGAATGACGTTAAACAGGAGGATAGATTGTGCTGCGCCCGTATCACGTAGTATACGAATAGGGAAAGAACGAGACCCCTCTATGATTGAAATTTTTCCCTCATAGGTGAATGAAGAGAAGAGATCCTGATGGGGCCCTTCCACATTGGTGTTTGCTATTGGTTTGGATTTGGGATCCAGGGAACTACTTTTTAGCAGTTCGACACTTTTGGTGTTTACAAGACTGGATCGTATGGCCTGGGTTTTACAGTAAGAACAATAAAACTTGGTTGCATCAGGGGGGGTAGGTGTGGGACCTTTCGACCTACCACTCACGTCCCCAAGGTTATCATCAGAGGAGGACCTAACATGTCGGAAAGTACCACGTTCTCTCACGCCCAGTGACTCCACCAACAAAGCGCGTACAGACAGCCAGCCCAGCAGCACGCCCTAAATTAACCTCCACGCCTCCACATGCTTCAAGATGAAAATGGTATCTTGCTCTTTCCACTCCTCCAGGACTACCAAGTTTAACAAATCCTGAAATGTGGAGGTCTCTGTAGCCTCTAACCACTTCTTAAAAAACCTAAGCTTTTCTTGAGCAAACTCAACAAAGGTGTGTGAAAATGGTATGGTTAGTTTACGAAACTTTTGCCGGTATCCATCTGGCGTGATAGCATAAGAGGTGAGGATATTCTTTTTTACGTTATCATAGTCATCAGTCTGGTCTAAACAGTTATATACTCTACGAGCCTTACCACATAATTTAGGAACTAACACCGACACCCACTGGTCCTCAGGCCACTCATTCTTCCCGGCTATTTTCTCAAAAGTCCTAAATGACCTGTCCATATCGGATTCATCAAACCCGGGAACAAGGGAAGAAGCAGTAGCAGGGTTAAAAGCAGCTAGTTTCTCTCTTAATGCCACTTCTTTTGATCTAAACTCCGATGTTAAGGTGACTTCTATCTCTCTTACCTGTAGTTCTTTTAGTCTAACCTCCTGCTCCAACTTGGCCCGTTCCATCATTTCCTCATGCTCCAACTTATGCTCCAACTTGGCCTGTTCCAACTTGGCCTGTTCCAACTTTTCTTCATGCTGCAACTTGGCCTGTTCCGACCTTTCTTCAGGCTCCAACTTGGCCTGCTGCTCCAACTTGGCCTGTTCCAACTCGAGTTCTTTCATTTTGATTTGGAACTCGAACCTAGCTCGTTCTAGTTCTAAGGCGTCTACTCTTTGTGTTTTTTCTTGAGGGCTAGCCAGATCTGAAGCAACTTCTGAGTGAGGAGGGGTGGTGGATAGTGGTTGAAGGTTCTTGGACATGGGCATTAATCGGTCAACAGCGGATTCTTTTAAAACTTCTTGTTGAACCAACATTTCAAATACATGATTTTTTAACATTTCCTTAGTCAGTTGCTGTGAAAATGGGATATTGTAATAGTTGGCTATTTCTTTCCATTCTTTCTTCAGGATATTAACACGTAATTTAGCTACGGAAGGATTTTCAATAAAATCCTGGAGATCAAAACCTGAGGTGGCCATTGTTAAGAAAAAATAGGATAAATTAACTAATGGTCAAAAGATAAGATAAGTGGATTACCCTAGAAAATATCACGGCAGTGGATAACCAGAAAGTCCCGGAAACTAACCAAGTTATACCTAGGGAAATTACACTTATGAATATTGTTCTTCTGAGAAGATCCTTAGATAAGGATAAGAGACTTGAAAGGGGAAGGGCGTATTACGGCATTAATATAAAGATCCAGATTAACAACCCTTGAGTAAGCAGGAAGGGCGTATTACGGCATTTTATATAAAGATCTGGATTAACAACCCTGAGATACTTGAAAGAGGAAGGGCGTATTACGGCATTAATATAAAGACCCGGATTAACAACCCTGATAAATGGTATGATTGACCCTGAATGAGATAATGAGAAGAACAATAATTGAGGCTTTATAATTATGGGGTCCCAGAGCGGGGCGTCCCAAGATATCACTTCACTGTAACCAGTGACTATGGAACAGCCTACTCTGGAGTGAGGGTACGGTATTAAAACAGATCCGGATTCTTCCCTTTACACTCGATATAAGATTTCTACTACATGACGCCACGTAATAACAGTGTGCCTTTATGACACTTGGAACCTAATATCCTACGTCTGTCACTCTTACTGTACGGTAATACCAATATATGCACACACATATGAAGGAAACTTTAAACCACCGTAAAGCAATTATGAACAGAAGTGACTGGGAGGAATAATTAACACTGAGTAACAAGGGAGGAAGGAATATGGTACTTAAGGTCGGGTCCTGTCACGGTCGCCATTTGTTACGAGTTGGGGATTTAGAATATAGTTATACGTCTACCCAGATCCCAACAGGTAACAACAAAAAAAAACAAAGACAATCGGACTATAAAAGGGTAGACAAAGGATGCGAGTTTTCGTTGTGTATAATAAAGTACCATAAATCCCTTAACAAAATATTCAGCTTATAAATTACCCTTAACCAAACTTAACCTAAACATTAACAGTATATACATATTAATACAACATAAACAATCTTGAAGCAAGTGGACGTGGGGGAGTTAATACAAAATATAAGTACTTAAGTGAGGAGCTGAGATGGCTGACGAGTAAGGCTGAGTATTGTAGAAGACGGTAGGTAGTCACTGCACGTAGGTTTAGAGGATAGATGATCCTGTGGTCACTTCCCAGAGCCAAGTCCTCTCTCCTCGAATTGGAGCTGACAAAGAAGACTTTGAGGAGGTGACGCAACAACCAGGATATGGAGAAGGGAAACCCCGGAGTGTTAACCAAGACGAGTCATACTCGTGTCTCGTCCCTAGATGGCGTTGCTCGTGGTGCTGGGTAGGTAGATCAGGACAATAGATGGCGTGCTTCGTAGTGCTGGGTGGAGGGGTTCGTAACAACATTTGAGAGGTCAGGAAGTTTACGGAGGACATCGTACCAGGTGGGCGGGGACTCCAGGGGGATGGCTGCTTCCCATGCTTCTCTCTGTTTGCTGTAAACTGTAAAAGTGTTCGAGGAGCAACGTAGTCAAGTGTGGCCTTGTTACAGACAGTCTTGGCAAGGCCACCTGCTGCCTCATTTCCCAAGATACCGACATGACTGGGTATCCATAGGAATGTCACAGGACGGACTGCATCCTGAAGTGTGGATGTTAACTCTCGTATTCGGAGGATGAGGTCCTTATTTTTCCCCTGATCCAAATGCAATCCCGTCGACAGCAGACCTGGAATCGCAGCGGACAAGCAAGGGACAGAAACCATCTGCTTCTTCCTCAGCGAGAAGGGCAGCAAGGAGGGCTATCAGTTTAGCCTGAGTGGACGATGCCCCGTCAGAAACTCTGAGATAAAATTTGATAGGCTTAGGAGCATCAGGACGGGAGATGTAGACACCAGGCCCGGCCCGACCTGTAGCGGGCTCAACAGAGCCATCAGTGTAGAGGACGACCCTACCTGGAGACCAGTGGGAAATCCTGGAGAGGTGGTGTTTGCAGAGAATAACAGGGTTCACGTGGGATTTCGGGAGCGGTCCACCGAGGGTAATCACTTCAGGTTGAAAATGCAGCCAAGGAGAAGGAGACGAACCAACAGCAGGGGTGACAACAATATCGGGCAGGAGGTCGTGTTCCTGAAGGGCTCGGATGAGTGATCCTTGCCACTGTCTTCTAGATAGACGTCGGCCTCGGACAGCAGGAGTCAAGTTGGCTTGTTCATAGTTGCCCCGAGGATCCCGTAGAATGGAAATCGTAGTTCTTAGATAAAACTCCTGGACACGATCCTGTAAGGGGGAAATACCAAGTTCGGTATAAAGAGAAGTAGAGCGTGGCCACTGAAGAGCCCCAAGGATGATACGTGCAGCTTTCCTCTAGATAACTTCGAGACGGTTGACAGCAGTCCGACTAATGTTGACGAGGGCAGGGGCGGCATAGTCGACACAGGAACGGACACAGGATTTGTACATGGTGAGAAGTACAGGGATGGTAGCACTAAGGGAACCCCTGCACATGTTAGAGAGGGAAGCGAGACGCAGAAAGCATGTCTCGAACATAGCGGACTTCAGGGATCTGACAACGTGTGCGAGTTACATACACACCCAGGTATTTTGTTTCATTAACCCAGGCCAGGGGCGTTCCTGATAAGAGAAGGGGGGGGGGTATAACACGACCGTGCCACATGGCTTTTGTTTTCGCAGTTGAAAGAAGGAAACCAAGTGAATCACGCTCTCTGGAGACCAGATCAAGGGCTTCCTGCAAGCTGAGGTAGTCAAGGGCTTGGAGGAGGACATCGTCGGCATATCCTGAGTGGACAACTACTGTCGGCCACGGGAGAGATGCAATTGAGTGCATCAGAGTGTTAAACAAGGTGGGACTCAGGACTCCACCTTGAGGGGTGCCGAGGTTCATTTCTTGAGCAGAAGATATAGAGCCTTCAACGCGAACCCGGGCCTGACGTCCTGTGAGGTAAGAGGCGATCCGTTGAAGAAGTCTACCTTTAACCCCTAACCGCGCAAGTTCAGCTAAAATGAGGGCAGGCTGAGCCGAATCAAAGGCTCCCTTGATATCAAGGAAGACGGAGACGCGGGCAGTCTGATTGCAACAAAAGGAAGCAATGGAGTGTGCTGTGCTGCGATGTTGTATGAAACCATTGAGGGAGTTGTGGAAGCCGCCTATGGTGTGAAGAAGGCGTCGATGGAGTATCCTCTCCACCATCTTACAAACACAGGAGGTAAGACTAATGGGTCGATATTTCCCAGGGTCTCCCGGCTTAGGGATGGGGATAGTAGTGGCATTTTTCCAGTTAGACGGGAGAACCCCATGTTCATAAGACATATTGTTGAGAGCGAGCAAGGAGCCGTTAGGAATATTAGTACAGGCGTTGAGGACGGAGTAGGTTATCTAATCATCCCCAGGAGAGGTGTCTTTTCTAGAGCGACGAGCACTGTCAAGCTCGAACTGTGTGATGGGATGATCAGTGGGGGCAGGGGAGGTAAGAGCAGCATGAACAACAGGCTCAGACGCATCGATGCGAGTCTGCACTGCCTCCTGCATTGGATCTGGAAGTGCCTCAGGGGAGGAAGCTCGTGCCCAGTCCTCCATTAAAGAGCAGGCAAGGGAGGCGGGGTCAGGGTGGGTAGGAGGCCTCCGTCGAGTACCCCGTATAGCATTAATCCGATTCCATACATAAGAGATCACGGGTTACCTGCCGGAGATGTCTCATGGCAGGGATACGATACCAGTAGTTGGTGGCACTTCTGGGGTGACGGGGAGGGCGTGGAGGGGTAGCGCGATTGACAGTCATACACGGCATCAACAAAATCAGCGCTGTAAGAGTCAAGGGACTGAGGGACAACATAGGAATCCGCCCAGGTAGAAAGGTATTGGGTAAAGGAAGGAACAGCATCTTGTGTGAGACGAAGGCGAGGGGATCGATAAGGAGTTGATGTCGGGGCAGAGAAGGAGAGCCTGAGATGGGTAGTAACGGCAAGATGGTCACTATACAGAGCAGGCTCGGTGCAGACGGTAGGATGAAAGGAGGTATGACCGTTCAATAGTAAGCCAACATTAAGGAAATTATGGGGGAGGCGAGTAGGATCGTGAGGACAAAGACAGCGAACATCATCATCCCCATTAGGAAACTGTAAGAGATGTGATCCGTTAAAGGTACATGGAGTGGGATGATCTGGAGTAAGAGTGGGATGGCGGGCATTAAAGTCGCCAAGAACAATAGTGGGAACCCCATCATGGAGGTCGTGAAGAACCTGGGGGTCCAGAGAATCACTCATGAAATGAACATTGACTACACGAAGGGTCCAGTCACCAAGAGTAAGGGAGACAGAAAGTAATTCAGACGGAGGTCCATGTGAGTCAGGTGAAGAGAGACGAACTGATGGAATGGTGTTACGCACAAGGGTGAGGAGGCCACGAGTCTATCCACGGTACCGAGGCAGGGTGTAAATAGTATAGCCAGAGAGGCGGAGTGGAGTAACATCGTCTGTGATGTTTTCCTGAAGTAGAGCGACATCTACTTGATGGGAGAGCACAAACTGGGCGAGGTCTGTCCGGCGAGGTCTAAGCCCCTGGATGTTCCATTGTAAGAAGATGAGGGAACGGCCTCCGGTATGAGTTGAGTCGGTGGCGAAAGACAGGGCTCCAGAGGAGGTACCAAATTCTGCTGAGGATATTGGAGTGGGAGAGCGAGGGATGGAATCTCCATTTCGGGAGAAGGAAGGAGGCGGGTCACCAGGGCTTGCCAAGTGCGCCCCTGTTGGGTCAGGGTGTCCAAAATGAGTTGTTGTTGCCTCTGCAATGTCGCAATTGTTTTCACAAACGAGTCAAGTTGGGCAGAGAGAAGGTTGATTTGCTTGGAGTGGCGATCCAGACGGAAAGTAATTGTTTCCATAGATATAACTTGGTGGACCTGTGCAGGAGTTGGAGGTGGTGGCGAGGACTGCCGAGGGCCCGACTGGGCAGGTGGTGGTGGTGACGGGGAGGAAAGGTGAGGGTTCAGGTGAGCAAGAGGTGGTGGTGGCTGTGTGACAGGGCCGGCAACGACCTTGTTCCAAGAACGGTAGGGAGAGGGAGGGAGGGGAGAAAGGATGGGTGGTAAGGGTGATAGGAGGGATCGTAGGGGAGAGAAGATCTGGGAAAGCCTTGGTAGATGGAAGAGGCGGTGGTGGATAGGAGTGAGGTTTGGTTGACAGGGGCTTCGCCAGAGGCGAGGGCGGTGGTACAAGATAAGTTTTTCCCCGGGTGAGTGCCAGGACACTGTGGGCAATTGGCATTCCAGGCGTGGTGACTGCCATGGCAATTGACACACCGTGGAATAACTGGGATTTTGTTCTGAATTTTTGATTTGCATTCCACTGTGTCATGAGGACCTGCACAGAAACCGCAGGCGACCATCCTCGTGCACTCCCAGGTGCGGTGTTTCCACGATTGGAAACGACCACAGATTTTCAGGGTTTCGATAAATTTGTCGAGAGGACAGTTGTGAATAGGTCCTACATTCACCTTCGGAGGGAGGGGGCCCACGCACCAGCCGATGAGTTCGTTGGATGGACGTTTGGAGACCGGGTTGATAGGGCGCTCCATGTCGAGTAGTTGCGGGAGAAGAGGGCGAAGATCGTCGATAGGGATCTCCCAGGGTCCGTGACGAACCATTACCTTGGTACGACGAGTATCTGGAGCGATGGTGGTGAACTTGAGCATCACCTCCCCCAGGGGAGCGAGAAAGCCTACTTGAGTGAGCAGGCGTACCGTCTTGTCCATTTGTGTGGTGACTATTACGGATGTAGGACCTCGGCGGAGGCGAAGTCTTTAGTCCTGAAGTGGAGAACAGTGACGGAAGAACCAGGTCGTCCGTGTGCTCAGAGGCACATCCCGAGGAAAGGTGAGACGACGAAGGCGCGACGGGGCATGGAGACGAAGGGGATCCCTATGTTATATCCATCGTCGGCGGAGGGTCGGTCATTGAGCCACATGTAAGTTCACTTGGGGACCCCGGCGGCAGTAAGGAGGCCACCCTCTACAGCCCCAGACGGGGTGCGAGAGGGAACCGTAGCCCCTGCTGGAGACCCTGACTTCTGAGGTTTCTGCTTCTTAGACTTGTCTTCAAGATGAAAGTCGTCAGCATCACTGTCATCTACCGCCGCCGTCTCCAGCAAACAGGAGCGTTTACCGGCGTCGCATAGGACACGTTGGCAACACTGCAGTCAGGCGGAGTGGTAAAGACGTCACTGCTACGTCACACTTCACATTGCGCGTGCGCAAACTTGAAAAATTTCGACCAGAGGGACCGGGTGGCAGGACCAGATGTTTTTATCCCCCAAAATTGACAAAGTCCAAAAGTTAAAAAAAAATAGATGTCACTGTGCTGATAACTGGGTCTTACTATAGTTCTCTGCACAGACTGGGATTAGTAGACTCGCTGAATTCGTCAGAAATAGGACCTTTAAGTAGCAGTCTCTTACAGCCTTTGTTGACACCTACGGCACGCATGCGTGTTGTATGTATAGTTTTCTTTTGGTTGTGTGCGCCCCCCCTCTTCGTTTTTGGGGCTCGCGCTGCAATCGCCGTGGTGACAGTCTTCCAAACAGTAATACAGTCCGTTGCCCAATTTGACCAACGCCTGGAGCCGCTTATCTCCTGGTCCCCACCCC
>NW_024716349.1:0-12879 GCF_018991925.1 Homarus americanus | reverse complement strand
GCTCTAACAAAGTCCTCTGATCGAGTATAGCAAAGGCCCTGATCGAGTATACAAATAACCTCATCGAGTATAACAAAGTCACCTAACGAACATAACAAAGCCCTTGATCGAGTATAACAAAGCCACTGGTCGGCATAACAAATCCCTGTCAGAGTATAACAAAGTCCCCTGATCGAGTATAACAAAGTCCCCTGATCGAGTATAACAAGGCCCCTGATCGAGTATAACAAACCCCTGATCTAGTGTAAGAAAGTACCTGGTCGAGTATAACAAAGTCCTGATCGAGTTAACAAAGGCCCCTGATCGAGTATAACAAAAGTCCCCTGGTCGAGTATAAACAAAGTCCCCTGGTCGAAGTATAACAAACTCCCTGGTCGAAAGTATAACAAAGTCCCTGATCGAGTATAACAGAGTCCCTGATCGAGTATAACAAAGTCCCTGATCGAGAATAACAAAGGCCCCTAACAGTAACAAGACCCTGGTCGGGTATAACAAAGTCACCTGATCGAGTATAACAAAGCCCCTGATCGAGTATAACAAAGTCCCCTGATCGAGTATAACAAAGTCCCATGTCGAGTTTAACAAACTCTCTGATCGAGTATAACAAAGTCCTGATCGAGTATAACAAATCTCCTGATCGAGTATAACAAAGGCTCTCATCGAGTATAACAAGTCACCTGATCGAGTATAACAAACTCCTGATCAAGTATAACAAAGACCCTGATCGAGTATAACAAAGTCCCCTGATCGAGTATAACAGCCCCCCTGATCGAGTACAAACAAAGGCCCCTCATCAAGTACTAACAAAGTCTCCCTGATCGAGTATAACAAAAATCCCTGATCGAGTATAAAAAAGTCCCTGATCGAGTATAAAAAGCCCCTGATCGACATAACAAAGTCCCTGATCGAGTATAACAAAGTCCCCTGATCGAGTATAACAAAGTCCCTCATCGAGTATAACAAAATACCCTCATCGAGTATAACAAAGGCCCTCATCGAATATAACAAAGTCCCCTCAACGAGTATAACAAACCCTGATCGAGTATAACAAACTCCCCTGATCGAGTATAACAGTCCCCTCATCGAGTATAACAAAGTCCCTGATCGAGTATAATATGCCCCTGATCGATTATAACAAAGTCCCCTGATCTAGTATAACAAAGTCCCCTGATCGAGATATAACAAAGGCCCTCGACGAGTATAACAAAGCCCCCTGATCGAGTATAACAGGTCCTCATCTAGTATAACAAAATCCCCTGATCGAGTATAGCAAACTCACCGATCGAGTATAAATAAAAGTCCCTCATCGAGTATAACAAAGTCCCCTAATCGAATATAACAAAGGCCCCTGATCGATTTTAAAGGCCCCTGGTCGAGTATAAGAAAGAACCCTGGTCGAGTATAACAAACTCCTGATCGAGTATAACAAAGTCCCCTTATCGAGTATAACAAAGCCCCTGGTCGGAGTATAACAAAGTCCCCTGATCGAGTATAACAAAGTCCCTGATCATAAACAAAGTCCCCTGGTCGAGTATAACAAAGTCCCCTGATCGAGTATAACAAAGTCCTGGTTGAGTATAACAAAGTCCCTGATTGAGTATAACAAAGACCCTTGATATAGTATAACAAAGTCCCTTGATCGAGGAACAAAGCCCCCGAACGAGTATAACAAAGTCCCCTGATCGAGTATAACAAAGTCCCTTAATCAAGTATAACAAAGGCCCTGATCGAGAATAACAAATCCTCACAGAGTTTAACACGCCTGCCATCGAGTATAACAAAGTCCCCTGATCGAGTATAACAAAGTCCTTGATCGAGTATACTAAAGTCCCCTGATCGAGTATAACAAAGTCCCTGACGAGTATAAATAAAGTCCCTCATCAATTAATAACAAAGGCTCCATGATCGAGTATAACAAAGTCCCCTGATCGAGTATAACAAACTCCCTGATCGATTATAACAAAGTCTCCTGATCGAGTATAACAAAGTCCCCTGATCGAGTATAATCCCCTGATCGAGTATAACAAAGTCCCCTGATAGAGTATAACAAAGTCCCCTGATCGAGTATAAATAATGGCCCCTGATCGAGTATAACAAAGTCCCCTGATCGAGTATAACAAAGTTCCCTTGGTCGAGTATAACAAGCCCTGATCGAGTTTAACAAAGGCTCATCGAGTATAACAAAAGTCCCTGGTCAAGAGTATCAAACTCCCCTGGTCGGTATAACAATAATATCCTGATCGATAACAAAGTCCCCTGATCGAGTATAACAAAGTCCTCTGATCGAGTATAAACAAAACCCCTGATCGAGTATAACAAAGAACCCTGGTCGAGTAAATCGAGTATAACAAAGGCCCATGATCGAACATAACAAAATTTCCTGATCGAGTATATAACAAAGCCCTCATCGAGTATATAACAAAAGACCCCTTTATCGAGAATAAAGTCCCCTGATCAAGAGCAACAAAGCCCCCTGATCAAGTATAACAAAGGCCCCTGATCGAGTATAACAAAGTCCCCGTCGAGTATAACAAAGTCCCTGATCGAGGCGTAACAGCGCTCCCCTGATCGAGTATAACAAAGCCAGCCCCAGATCGAGTACATAACAAAGTCCCTGATTGAGATATAACAAAGCCCTCATCGAGTAAAACAAAGTCCCCTGATCCAGTATATAACAAAAGTCCCTCACCGAGGGCACAAAGTTCCCTGATCGAGGATAACAAAGCCCCCTTACAGAGTATAACAAAGTCCCTCTCATCGATTATAACAAAGTCCCCTGATCGCGTATAACAAAGGGCCCTGATCGAGCTTCTTAACAGCGCCCGCGTTCGAGCATAACAAAGTCCCCTGGTCGAGTATAACAAAGACGCCTGAACGAGTATAACAAAGGCCCCTGATCTATAACAAAGTTCCCTGATCGAGTATAACAATGCCCACTGATCGAGTATAAATAAAGCCCCTTATCCTGAACAACAAAGTCCCCTGATCGAGTATAACAGCTCCCTGATCAAGTATAACAAAGGCCCCTGATCGAGTATAAATAAAAATCCCCTGATCGAGTAACATATCAGTGCCCATAATCGAGTATAACAAAATTTCTGATCGAGTATAACAAAGCCCTCATCGAGTATATAACAAAGTCCCCCTTATCGAGAATAAATTAAGTCCCTGATCGAGCATATAACAAAGCCCCTGATCAAGTATAACAAAGGCCCCTGATCGAGTATAACAAAGTCCCCTGGTCGAGTATAACAAAGTCGCCTGAACGAGTATAACAAAGGCCCTGATCGAGTATAAATAAAGTTCCCCATCGAATATAACAAAGCCCTGATCGAGTATAACAAAAGACCCCTTATCGAGAATAACAAAGTCCCCTGATTTGAGTATAACAAAGCCCTGATCAAGTATAACAAAGCCCCTGATCGAGTATATAACAAAGACCCTTATCGAGAATAACAAAGTCCCTGATCAAGTATAACAAAGCCCCTGATCAAGTATATAACAAAGGCCCCTGATCGATATAACAAAAGTCCCTGGTCGAGTATAACAAAGTCGCCTGAACGATATACAAAGGCCCTGATCGAGTATAACAAAGTCTTCGATCGAGTATAACAAAGCCCCTTGATCGAGTATAAACAAAAGACTCCCCTTATCGAGAATAACAAAGTCCCCCATCGAGTATAACAAAGCCCTGATCGAGTATAACAAAGTCCCTGGTCGAGTATGCTAACAAAGTCCCTGATCGAGTATAACAAAGGCCCTGATCGAGTATAACAAAGTTCCCTGATCGAGTATAACAAAGTCCCTTAATTGAGTATACCAAAGTACTCTTATCGAGAATAACAATGTCCCTGATCGAGTATAACAAAGCCCCTGATCAAGTATAACAAAGGCCCCTCATCGAGTATATAACAAAAGTCCCCTGGTCGAGTATAACAGTCCCCTAATCGAGTTTAACAAAGGCCCATGATCGAGAATAACAAAATTTCCCTGATCGAGTATAACAGCCCCCCATCGAGTATAAATAAAGTCCCCTTATCGACAATAACTAAGTCCCCTGATCGAGTATAAAGCCCCTGATCAAGTATAACAAAGGCTCCAGATCGAGTATAACAAAGTCCCTGATCGAGTATGACAAAGTCCCTGTCGAGTATAACAAAGTCCCCTAATCGAGTATAACAAAGGCCTGGATCGGAGTATAACAAAGCCCCTGATCAAGTATAACAAAGGCCCCAAACGAGTATAACAAAGTCCCCTGGTCGTATAACAAAGTTCCTAATCGAGTATAACAAAGGCCTATGATCGAGAGCAAACAAAAATTTCCTAATCGAGTATAACAAAGTTCTTCATCGAGTATACCGAAGTCCTCTATCGAGAATAACTAAGTCCCCTGATCGAGTATAACAAAGCCCTGATCAAGCAGCATACCAGCGCCCAGATCGAGTTCTAACAAAGCACCCTCAAGGAGTATAACAGTCCCTTGAACGATTATGACAAAGTCCCCTGATCGAGTAAAAACAAAAAGTTCCCTTGATCGAGTATAACAGCCCCTGATCGAGTATACCAAAAGACCCTTATCGAGTAGAATAAAAGTCCTGATCGAGTATAACAAAGCCCCTGATCAAGTATAACAAAGGCCCCTGATCGAGTATACAAAGTCCCCTGGTCGAGTATAACAGTCCCCTGATCGAGTATAACAAAGCCCCCTGATCAAGCATAAACAAAGGCTCCAAAATCATTGTGACAAAGTCCCAGGTCGAGTAGCAACAAAGTCCCCTGATCGAGTAACAGCGTCTCTTGATCGAGTATAACAAAGGCCCCAGATCGAGTATAACAAAGTCCCTGATCGAGATATAACAAAGCCCCTCTATCGAGTAAAAAACAGTCCTGATCCAGTATAACAAAGTCCTCACCGAGTATAATGTCTGATCGATTATAAGTAACAAAGTCCCTGATTGCATAACAAGGCCCTGATCGAGTTTAACAAAAGGCCCTGATCGAGTATATAACAAAGTCCCTGGTCGAGTATAACAAAGACGCCTGAACGAGTATAACAGCGTCTCTGATCGAGTATAACAAAGTTCCCCGATCGAGTATAACAAAGGCTCCAGATCGAGTATAACAAAAGTCCCCTGTCGAGTATAACAAAGTCCCCGATGATTATAACAAAGGACCCTGATCGGAGTATAATAAATCTCCTGATCGGAGTATAACAAAGGCCCCTGCTCCAGTATACAAAGGACCCTAAAAGTCTATAACAATGTCCTGATCGAGTATAACAAAGGCTGCTCATCGTAGTATAACAAAGTCCCTTGATCGAGGATAACAAAGTCCCCTTCTGGTCGAAAGATAACAAAGACACCGGAACAAGTAGTATAACAAAGCCCCCTGATCGAGAGCAACAAATTTCCTGATCGAGTATAACAAAGGCCCCTGATCAAGTATAACAAAGTCCCCTGATCGAGTATAAATAAAGTTCCCTGATCGAGTATAACAAAGCCCCTGATGGAGTATATAAATAAAGTCCCTGATCGAGCATAACAAAGTCCCTGATCGAGTATAACAAAGGCCCTTGATCGAGTTTATCAAAGGCCCCCTGATCGAGTATAACAAAGTCCCCTTGTCGAGTATATAACAAACTCCCGGTCGAAAGTATAACAAAGTCCCCAGATCGAGTATAACAAAGTCCCCTGAACGATTATAACAAAGGCCCTGATCGAGAATAACAAATTCTCCTGATCGAGTATAACAAAGTCCCCTGATAGAGTATAACAAACGCTTCTCATCGAGTATAACAAACGCCCCTCATCGAGTATATAACAGTTCCTGATCGAGTATAACAAAGCCCCTAAATGAGTATAACAAAGTCCCCTTATCGAGAATAATTAAGTCCCCTGATCGTATATAACAAAGTTCCTGATCGAGTATAACAAAGCCCCAATTCGAGTATAACAAAGTCCCCTTATCGAGAATAACAATGTCCCCCTGATCGAGTATAACAAAGCCTCATCATATATAACAAAGGCCCCAAACGAGTAAAACAAAGTCCCCTGGTCATGTATAACAAAGTCCCCATCGAGTATATAACAAAGGCCCTGCGATCGAGCATAACAAAATTTCCCTGATCGAGTATAACAAAGCCCCTGATCGAGTATAACAAAGACCCTTATCGAGAATAAAAAGTCCTGGATTGGAGTATATAAAGCCCCTGATCAAGTATAACAAAGTCCCTGGTCGAGTATAATAAAGTCCCTGATCGAGTATAACAAAGCCCCTGATCAAGTATGCTAACAAAGGCTCCAAATCGAGTGTGACAAAGTCCCAGGTCGAGTATATCAAAGTCCCCTGATCGTATATAACAAAGGCCCCTGATCATATAACAAAGACCCCCTTTATCGAGAATAACAAAGTCCCCTGATCGAGTATAAAACAAAGCCCCCTGCGATCAAGTATAACAAAGCCCCTCATCGAGTATAACAAAGACCCCTTATTGAGAATAACAAAGTCCCCTGATCAAGTATAACAAAGCCCCTGGATCAAGTATATAACAAAGGCCCTGATCAAGTATAACAAAGGCCCCTGATCGAGTATAACAAAGTCCTGGTCGAGTATGCTACCAAAGTCCCTGATCGAGTATAACAAAGGCCCCTTGATCGAGTATAACAAAGTCCCATGATCGAGTAAGTAAAAAGTCCTCTCATCGAATATAACAAAGTCCCCTGATCGAGTATAACAAAGCTCCCTGATCGTGTATAACAAAGCCCCTTATCTTGAATAACAAAGTCCCCTGATCGAGTATAACAAAGCCCTGATCATATATAACAAAGGCCCTGGATCGAAAGTATAACAAAGTCCCTGGTCGAGTATAACAAAGTCCCCTGATCGAGTATAACAGTTCGATCGAGTATAACAAAGTTCCCGATCGAGTATAACAAAGTTCTCATCGAGTATATAACAAAGTCCCTTATCGAGAATAACAAAGTCCCTGGTCGAGTATAACAAAGTCCCTGATCGAGTATAACAGCGCCCCTGATCGAGTATAAATAAAGTCCCATGATCGAGTATATAAGAAAGTCCTCTCTATCGAATATAACAGCACTTGATCGATATAACAAAGCCCTGATCGTATAACAGCCCCTTATCTTGAATAACAAAGTCCCTGATCGAGTATAATGCAAGCCCCCCTGATCAAGTGAGTAACAAAGCCCCCCTGATCGAATATATAACAAAGACCACCTTATTGAGAATAAATAAAGTCCCTGATCGAGTATATAATGAAAGCCCCCGATCATGATAAATAAAGGCCCCTGATCGAGTATAACAAAGTTCCCTAATCGAGTATAACAAAGCCCACTGATCGAGTATAACAAAGCCCCCCTTATCTTGAATAACAAAGTCCCCTGATCGAGTATAACAAAGCCCTCTAATCAAGTATAACAAAGGCCCCTGATCGAGTATAACAAAGTCCCCTCATCGAGTATAACAAAGGCGCATGATCGAGTATAACAAAATTTCCCTGATCGAGTATAACAAAGCCCCCTCATCGAGTATAACAAAGTCCCCCTTATCGAGAATAACTAAGTCCCCTGATCGAGTATAACAAAGCCCCCTGATCAAGTATAACAAAGGCTCCAAATCGGTTATAACAAAGTCCCCTGGTCGAGTATAACAAAGGCCCCTGAACGATTATAACAAAGGCCCCTGATCGAGTATAACAAAGTTCCCTAATCGAGTATAACAAAGTCCCCTGATCGAGTATAACAAAGGACCCTGATCGAGTTTAACAAAGGCCCCTGATCGAGTATAACAAAGTCCCCTGGTCGAGTATAACAAAGTCGCCTGAACGAGTATAACAAAGACCCCTGATCGAGTATAACAAAGTTCCCTGATCGAGTATAACAAAGCCCCCTCATCGAGTATAACAAAGACACCCTTATCGAGAATAACAAAGTCCCCTGATCGAGCATAACAAAGCCCCCTGATCAAGTATAATAAAGCCCCCTGATCGAGTATAACAAAGACCCCCTTATCGAGAATAACAAAGTCCCCTAATCAAGTATAACAAAGCCCCCTGATCAAGTATAACAAAGGTCCCTCATCGAGTATAACAAAGTACCCTGGTCGAGTATAACAAAGTCCCCTGATCGAGTATAACAAAGGCCCCTGATCGAGTATAACAAAGTTCCATGATCGAGTATAAAAAAGTCCTCTCATCGAAATATAACAAAGTCCCCTGATCGAGTATAACAAAGCCCCCTGATCGTGTATAACAAAGCCCCCCTTATCTTGAATAACAAAGTCCCCTGATCGAGTATAACAAAGCCCCCTGATCAAGTATAAGAAAGGTCCCTGAACGAGTATAACAAAGTCCCCTGGTCGAGTATAACAAAGTCCCCTGATCGAGTATAACAAAGGCCCCTGATCGAGTATAATAAAGTTCCATGATCGAGTATAAAAAAGTCCCCTCATCGAATATAACAAAGTCCCCTGATCGAGTATAACAAAGCCCCCTGATAGAGTATAACAAGTCCCTGATCGAGTATAACAAGGCCCTGATCAGTATAACAAAGTCCCGATCGAGGTATAAAAGTCCTCTCATCGAATATAAAAGTCCCTGATCGATGTAAACAAAGCCCCTGATCGTTGTTAACAAAACCCCCTTATCTTGAATAACAAAATCCCTGATCGAGTATAACAAAGCCCCTGATCAAGTATAACAAAGCCACCTGATCGAGATATAACAAAGACTCTTATCGAGAATAACAAAGTCCCTGATCGAGTATAACAAAGCCCCCTGATCCAGGGATAACAAAGCCCTGATCGAGGTATAACAAAGTCCCTGGTCAGTATAACAAAGTCCCCTGATCGAGTATAATAAGGCCCTGATCGAGTATAGCAAAGTTCCTGATCGAGGATAACAAGAGCCCCCCTCATCGAGTATAACAAAGGCCCCCTGTCGAGAATAACAAAGTCCCCTGATCGGGTATAACAAAGCCCTCAATCAGGTATAACAAGGCTCCAAATCGAGTATAACAAAGTGCCAGGTCGAGTATAACTAAGTCCCCTGATCGAGTATATTCGAGCCCTGATCGATATAACAAGGCCCCTGATCAGAGTATAAGTCCCTGATCGAGGTATAATAAAGCCCACTCATCCGGTAAAACAAAGTCCCCTGATCCAGTATAACAATGTCCCTCACCGGTATAATAAAGTTCCTTGATCGAGGATAACAAAGCCCCCTCATAAGTATAACAAGTCCTCTGATCAATTATAACAAAGTCTGATCGGGTATAACAAAGGTCCTGGTCGAGTATAAAAAGACGCCTGAACAGTATAAAGGCCCTGATCGAGTATAACAAGTTCCTGATCGAGGTATAACAATGCCACTGATCGAGTATAACAAAGCCCCCTTATCCTGAATAACAAAGTCCCTGATCGAGTATAACAAAGCCCTGATCAAGAGTATAACAAACGCCCTGATCGAGTATAACAAAGTCCCTGGTTGAGTATAACAAAGTCGCCTGAACGAGTGTAATAAAGGCCCTGATCATGAATAACAAGGTTACCTGATCGAGTATATAAAAACTGATCGAGTATAACAAAGACCCCTTATCTGAGAATATCAAAGTCCCATGATCGAGTATAACAAAGCCCCGATCAAGTATAACAAAAGCCCCTGATCGGTATAACAAAGACCCCCTTGTTGAGAGTTAACAAAGTCCCTAATCAGTCTATAACAAAGCCCCTGATCAGTGTAACAAAGGGTCCTCATCGAGTATAACAAAAGTCCCTGGTCGGGTATAACAAGGTCCTGATCGAGTATAACAAGGCCCCTGATCGAGTATAAAGTTCCATGATCGAGTATAAAGTCCTCTCATCGGAAATATAACAAAGTCCCTGATCGAGTATAACAAAGCCCCTTGATCGTGTATAACAAAGCCCCCTTATCTTGAATAACAAAGTCCCCTGATCGAGTATAACAAAGTCCTCTGATCAATTATAACAAAGTCCCTGATCGGGTATAACAAAGGTCCTTGTTGAGTATAACAAAGACGCCTGAACGAGTATAATAAAGGCCCCTGTTCGAGTATAACAAAGTTCCCTGATCGAGTATAACAATGCCCACTGATCAGAGTATAACAACAAAGCGCCTGAACAGGTATAACAAAGGCTGATCGAAACTATAACAAAGTTCCTGGTCGAGTATAACAAGACCCTAATCCAGGGATTTAACAATGGCCGCATTGATCGAGAATAACAAAATTTCCCTGATCGAGTATAACAAAGCCCCTCATCGAGTATAACAAAGTCCCCCTTATCGAGAATAACTAAAGTCCCTGATCCGAAATATATAAAGCTGATCCAAAATATAACAAAGGCTCCAGATCCAGAGTATAACAAAAGTTCCCCTGGTCGAGGTTTAACAAAGCCCCTGATCGAGTATAACAAGTCCTGATGCGAGTAGCTAATAAAAGTCCTGATGCGACTATAACAAGAATCGTTTGATCCAAGTATAACAAAGGCCTAGATCGAATATAACAAAATCCTTTTCGAGTATAACAAAGTCCCTGATCAGGTGTAACAAAAGCCCCCTCGCCAAGGTAAAACAAAAGTCCCCTGATCCAGTATAACTTAACGTCCCCTCACCGGAAGTATAATAAAGTTCCTGATCAGGGATAACAAAAGGCCCCTCGCGGTTTAACAAAAGTCCTCCTGATCAATTATAACAAAAGTCTGATCCCGGGTATAACAAAGGCCCCTGATCGGTATAACAAAAGGCCCCTCATCCCGAGTATATAAAGTCCATGATCGAGTATAAAAAAGTCCCCTCATCGAATATAACAAAGTCCCTGATCAGGTATAACAAATTCCTGATCCAGGTAGAACAAAAGTCCCCCTCATCGAGTATAACAAAGGCCCCTCATCAGGTATAACAAAGTCCCTGTTCGAGTATAACATAGTCCCTGAACGATTAAACAAAAGGCCCTGATCGAGTATAACAAAGTTCCTGATCGGTATAACAAAGTCCCTAATTGGGTATATAAGTCCCCTTATCAGGAATAACCAAAATGCCTGATCCAGAGTATATAAAGCCCCTGATCCAGAAGTATAACAAAGGCCCTCATCGAGGTATAACCAAAAAGGTCCCCTGGTCGAAAATTATAACAAAATTTGAATCCAGGTTTAACAAAGGCCCGCGAGTCCGAGAATTACAAAATTTCCTGATCGGAGTATAACAAGCCTCATCGAAGGTATAATAAGTCCTGATCGAGTATGACAAAGTCCCCTGGTCGACTATAACAAAGTCCCTGATACCATTATAACGAGGCCCTAGATCCCCGAGTATAAACAAAAGTCCTTTTGGTATAACAAAGTCCCCTAGTGAGTATAACAAAGGCCCCTGCTCGAGTATAACAAAAGGACCCTAAAAGTCTATAACAATGTCCCTGATCCAGGTATAACAAAGCCCGCTCATCGAGTACTCTTGGCCCCCTTATCTTGAATAACCGAAGTCCCTTGATCCAGAGTATAACAAAGTCCCTGATCGAGAGTATAACCAGGCCCCTGATAAAGGTATGTAAAAGTTCCCTGATCGAGTATAACAAAGGCCCTGATCAAGTATAACAAACGCCCCCAGATCGAGTATAACCAAAGTCCCTGGTCGAGTATAACCGAGTCCCCAGAACGATTATAACAAGGCCCCTGATCAGGTATAACAAAGTTCTTGGGTCAGCGAGTACTTTCAAGGCCCTTATCAAGGTTTAACAAGGCCCTCATCAGGTATAACAAAAGTCTGGGTAGAATTCTCCCTGATCAGGTATAACAAAGTCCTGATCCGGAGTATAACAGAAGTCCCTGATCCAGGTATAATAAAGAGTCCCTGATAGAATATAACAAAAGTCCCTGATGGGTATAACAAAGTTCCTGATCGGTATAACAAAGCCCCCTGTTCCGGTATAACCGAGTCCCTGATCGAGTATAACGAAGTCCCTGATCAGGTGTCCTTAAAGCCCCTCATCAGGTTTAACAAAGGCCCCTGATCCGGAGTATAACAAAGCCCCTGGTCGGTATAACAGACTCCCCTGATCCAGGTACAATAAAGTCCCTGGTCGACTATAACAAAGTCCCCTGATCAGAGTATAACAAGGCCCTAGATCCGGGTATAACAAAGTCCTTTTCAGGTATAACAAGTCCCTGAACGAGTATAACAAAAGGCCCCTGCTCCGAGTATAACAAGGACCTAAAGTCCGCCAACAATGTCCCTGATCGAGTATATAAAGCCGCTCATCGCGTATAACGAAAGTCCCTGATCGGGGATAACAAAGTCCTCCAGGTCGAGAAATTATGTGAACACTTGAACGAGTATAACAAAAGGCCCTGATCCCGGGTATAACAAGTTCCTGATCGAGTATAACCAAGGCCCTGCTCCAAGTATAACAAAGGCCCCCAGATCGAGTATAACAAAGTCCCTGGTTGAGTATAAGTCCCTGAACGATTATAACAAAAGGCCCTGATCTGAGTATAGCAAGTCCCTGATCAGGTATAACAAAAGTCCCCTGATCGAGTATAATAAAGTCCCTGATCAGGTATAACAAAGGGTTCCTGATCATGAGTATAACAAAAAAGCCCTGATCCAGGTATAACAATGTCCCTGATCCTTGAGTATAAAAGTCCCTGATCCCGGAAGTATAACGAAGGCCCCTCATCCCGATTTAACCAAAGGCCCCTGATCCAGGTATAACAAAGTCCCCTGGTCGAGTATAACAAAATTCGCCTGGTCGAGTATAACAAAGTCCCTAATCCAGGTATAACAAAGTCCCTGAACGATTATAACAACAAAAGGCCCTGATCAGGTATAACGGCGTCCCTCACCGAGTA
>NW_024716348.1:0-7278 GCF_018991925.1 Homarus americanus | reverse complement strand
TTCACTACATCTCACTTCACAATCTTCACTACATCTCACTTCACAATCTTCACTACATTTCACTACACAATCTTCACTACATCTCACTTCACAATCTTCACTACATCTCACTTCACAATCTTCACTACATCTCACTTCACAATCTTTACCACATCTTACTTCACAATCTTTATCACTTCTTACTTCACAATCTTCACTACATCTCACTTCACAATCTTCACTACATCTCACTTCATAATCTTCACCAAATCTCACTTCACAATCTTCACTGCATCTCACTTCACAATCTTCACTACATCTCACTTCACAATCTTCACTACATCTCACTTCACAATCTTCATTACATCTCACTTCACAATCTTCACTACATCTCACTTCACAATCTTCACTACATCCCACTTCACAATCATCACTACATCTCACTTCACAATCTTCACTACATCCCACTTCACAAACTTCACTACATCTCACTTCACAATCTTCACTATATCTCACTTCACAATCTTCAATACATCTCACTTCACAATCTTCACTACATCTCACTTCACAATCTTTCACTACATCTCACTTCACAATCTTCACCATATCTCACTTCACAATCTTTACTATATCTCACTTCACAATCTTCACTACACCTCACTTCACAATCTTCACTACATCTCAATTTCATAACTCACTTAACTTCTATAACCCTACCACATCCTACTCAATCTTCACTACATCCACTTCACACCTTTCACGAAGATCTCAATTTCATAATCTTCACTATATCTCACTCTCACAATCTTCACCATCTCACTCTCACAATTACTTATGACTGGGTTCAACACCACTTCACAATCTTCACTACATCTCACTTCACAATCTTCACTAACACCATCTTTCATCACTACATATAACAACATCCATCATCACTACTTATAACACCATCTATCATCATCACTATATATAACACTATCCATCATCACTACATATAACACGATCCATCATCACTACATATAACACCATCCACCATCACTACATATAGAACCATCCATCACGACATATAACACCATCCAACATCACTACATATAACACCAACCATCATCACTACATATAACATCATCCATCATCACTACATATAACTCCATCCATCATCACTACATAAGACACCATCCAGCATCACTACATATAACACCACCCATCATCACTACATATAACATCATGCATCATCACTACATATAACACCATCCATCATCACTACATATAAAACCAACCTATCATCACTACATATAATAACATCCATCATCACTACATGTAACACCATCCAACATCACTACATATAACACCACCCATCATCACTACATATAACATCATCCATCATCACTACATATAACTCTATCCATCATCACTACATATAAAACCATCCTATCATCACTACATATAACATCATCCATCATCACTACATATAACACCATCCATCACTACATATAGAACCATCCTATCATCATTACATATAATAGCATCCATCATCACTACATATAACACCATCCAACATCACTACATATAACACCACCCATCATCACTACATATAACATCATCCATCATCACTACATATAACTCTATCCATCATCACTACATATAACACCATCCAGCATCACTACATATAACACCAACCATCATCACTAGATATATCATCATGCATCATCACTATATATAACACCATCCATCATCACTACATATATTACCCTCCTATCATCACTACATATAACACCATTCATCATTACTACATATAACACCATCCTTCATCACTACATATAACACCATCCATCATTACTACATATTATAACACCATCCATCATCTCTACAAACACCAGTCCTCAACACTATAGTGATAAACAGAGCTTCATTTTGTTGTCAATTTCTTTAAATTCCAACCTTATTAAACCGTAATTCTTTCTGTATGGTCAAATTTTGATTTGACCTCAGTGAGAGAGCTGTTAGTGTCAGTAAATCACAATGGTGTTCCGACGCACTGAAACAAAAGTTTCAAAGGTTGAGGTGAAGCCTTGCCAGGTGAAGGAGAAGGGCCCCCGATCTAACAAACTGCAGACCACAAAGCACACTAAACCTCAAAACAACAACAAGAAGAAGGAAACTACCACTTTCTGCCATGTACAAAAGGACCAGTACCTGCCATGGGGAGACTACTCTTCACTGGGAAAAAGACAAAGAATAACAAGAAGCGTTGACCCAACATTTCTGATATATAAAAATAATAAAAAACATATTAATTGATTTTGTTTGTATTATTTATGCTTTTATTATTTTCAACTGTAAACGTGCTGTTTTGGGAATATATTTTGAGTTACATAATATTTAGGTACAGCAGTTTATTTCACTGTATATCCTTGTGTGAGTGTGTAGGTAGTGTGTGGATAGTGTGTGGGTACTATGGGTGTGTGGGCATTATGGAGAACTAGTCATGGCTAACTGTGACCCTATATATGGGTTACATCGGTCTTAACGCCCTTGTCTCAGCGCTATCTCATATATCCAAATTTCACATATTTGAAAGTATTAGATAACCAAAATATCTGGAAAATATTTAGTTAAAAATACAAATAATAAAACAAAATCGAAAACAGAAAGAAAAAACAATACCGGTGAAAGTGGAAATAAGGAGGAGGCAGAGCAGACGATACACAGGAAGACAGTAATCATCATCCCCGTGTGAACCAGCCAGAGAAGAACTCCTTCGCCTCACTGTCCACCCGCGTACGATCAGCTGAGTGAAGTTGCCTCGTGTTGCAGTAAACTTTATCTGTAAAAGGACAATTCACTTTTACTTTTATTGTTTATCTTACTGTTTATAACTGTTTATTTTCTCTTACATAATGTACACTAAGTATGGGAGTGTACAGTAAGTTATACCGGATGGAAAGAAATTCACATTCGTCTTGCAAATATTAAAACATTACCCTAACAACAGTATTGTATAACAACACGAGCTAAAGTGATGTGTAAAAAGGTCGGTTGTAAAAAGAAATATTATTCTTTTAAGTCTTTTTCAGTTTGTTCAGTGTTAACAACATTATAGGTCATATTTCATGCAGTATGCATATACAATGTTTGCTGAAGGTTTAATACCTTTCTGTTTACTGATGATGTAAAACCCTCGTTAAAATACTTTAGAGTCGTTTACAAAATATTTGGTGCGTTTCCGGAGCATTGTATGTTTTTACAGCATGCGAGGCGGCAGGTATGTGGAGTTTTAAGAGCACTTCACGCTATAGTTCAGTTGGCCACGGATTAGCGAATTACGAACTGAAAATGTTTGGATCGTCATCTGTTTCGTGTAAGCTGTGTCGGACATTTTGTGCTACATTAAAGTCCAGCGATCTGTGGCAGCTGTCGGGCTCCTGCCTGACCACCCTTTGCCTAAGAAGAGCGATTGTCTGAAGGTGTTCGAGTAGTTACTCGATTGTGAAAAAGTGATAGTGAGTCCCATAGACATGGCTGCCAGTTAGGGACAGTGTGGATACGGCACACTACATAGCATGTCTTCGGAAAGTAAAGGAGGCCGTGTAGCCAAGACTGCACTCAACCGCCTTCATTTCCCCAATTACAGCTAGGTGGACTGAGAGCACCTCGGGATTATCATATCTATAATGCCAGACGGTAACACCATCCCCTTGACACCTCGGAGACTATACAGTACTGTGTTCGGGGCGTGTTTGTGGGTCTCTACTGCCGCCTCCCTATCGTTGAGTTGCTCCCCACTTACCGTAACCAGTCGAGGTCACTGTGGGAGGCCATGTACGGTACAGTACAGCACAGAGTCACGCCCCCCTCAACAACGTCCGCACCTCGCCTGCTGAATACAGTATTTACAAATGTGACCATAAACCCCAACAATTGTAGCAAATTACAAGTCCCGGGATTTGCCCCTGGTATTAACACAGTGACAAGCGTCCCATTCCTGGTAAGTAGCAGGTGGCCGGAGGTAGTGCAATCCTCTCCCAGACTACACGGAGATGAGAGAGAGCTGGCTGACCATCATGGTAAGGACGCGTCACTATTTGGACCCCAGGGAGGCCATTATCGTAAGTTAAGTGAAAGGCATTTGGAATACTGGACGACTAGATGCTATATGAATTTCATTACCCTAGTTTTCCCACCGATAATAATGAGTACAAGGGAGGTAGTCTCATCGGCGTTCATCAACACCATAGCCGTCTCAGTTACCTATTGCTCGTACAAGGTTTTTGAATGAAATAGTTTTACTAATATCAGGAACTTTCAAACTACTACAGGAAATAATATATATATATATATATATATATATATATATGCAAATAAATCACTGTAGGTGCGCGTGATCCAGGTATATGCTGATAACCACAAGGAAAAAGAAAACACGAAGTTCCCAAGCGCTTTCGTGTAATTCACATCTTCAGGGGTGAGTACAGACTGTAGGAATTAAAATCAATAAACCTTAGTGATGGTCAGTTCAAAACTGATAATCTGTTACATAAATTTATTTGTCAGTGGCCCAAGGTTAAAAATGCTTTGAAAACCTTTGATCTAGATGTATGATAGTTATTTTGTGGGTCCCTTATTTTTGACCTGACCTGACTAGTCACGTCACCCCCCCCTTCTCTTAAGCTCCTCTACGTGTGTGTTGGTGTGGGGATTAGTGGATGACATCATTATGACCTGACTTCATGTTTTTAAGGTCACCCTGAATATTTAAGCCTCTCTCTGTCCATGTAATCCAGTTGCCTCTGAAGATGTCTTGAATAAAGACGAAAGCTAAGTTGCTCCGTTGTTTCCATTTTCCCGTGTGATTTTATCAAGATATATATATATATATATATATATATATATATATATATATATACAAATACAGTGTTAGGACAGGCCAGGAATCCAATGCTCTGTTTGTTCATTTGAGGGATAACAAGCATTGCATTGACTGGGATAATGCCTCCTTAATATTACCATGTAATTCAATTGATAGTAGGAACATCATAGAATCTAGTCTTATTAAACATACCGAAGCATTCAACATGAATTTGAGTAACGGCATGTATAAGCTGGACAATTTTGTAATTAAGAAGATTTGTGATCAGGTGAGAAGGCCGGGTCACTTGACCATCTGACCTGACCACCAACCGTTGTGTGCTATTTAAAGATTAGTAGGGTCATTACCTAATACCTGACCATTGTGGACCTGGTCTCACCCTCCTCTGTATATATACACCTTGATTTGTATTACTCTTTCTAGTCTGTACTCACCCCTGAAGATGTGAATTACACGAAAGCGCTTGGGAACTTCGTGTTTTCTTCTTTCCTTGTGGTTATCAGCATATACCTAGATCACGCGCACCTACAGTGATTTACTTGCATATATATATATATATATATATATATATATATATATATATATATATAAGAAAATAAGGAGTCTGTAATAGGCTGGTTGGCCTGTGCATGGCAGCTCCTGTCGAGAGTTACTACCGCTCTCTATCATCCATGAATCTATCTAGCCTCCTTTTGAAACTTTCCAGAGTTCCCACACTTACTACAAAGTTGCTAAGCTTGTCCCACTCGTCCACCACCCTATTTGTGAACCAGTTCCTTCCTATCTCCCTCCTAAACCTAAACTTATCTAACTTGAATCCGTTGCTCCGAGTCCTATCCTGCTCGGATATTATAAGAACTTTATATATATCTTCGCTAGTTTATACAATGGTGAACTATGTTAATATGCCCTTCATTGTGAACCAATAAGCACTATTAAATTAAATTAATTTCAAAGTAATTATTGTAGTTGTTACATTCAATGTCACTCGGTGGTGGTGATGTGTGGTGTTGTTATGATCAATACTTTGGGGAGAATGACTGACTTCGTCACACACACTACTTGTGAATCTGTGTTATGATTTTGTCCTCTAAAACCTGGTATTGACCACGGCTATTGACTTCATCCTTGTTTCACTTTAATTGTTTTGGTTCAGACAATAAATCCATTAAGAGCGGCTGTTGGTTTCATTAATTAGAGATGGTCAGGTTATCTCACCTGGCGGGGAATTCCTTCATCTGTTCTCTATAAATTGATGAAAGTCATTTATCACTCCTAATTTCCCCAGAGACCAACAACCTGCAGAAAAGGAATATAATTATAGCTTTTGTTTTTTATATTTTTCACCCGTGAGAATTAGTGCTACTGACCTGGTGATACCCTGAGTGTTGACGTCGGTGTTTATAGACGAATCATACTTGACCTTTCCCACCAATTATTATATACTAATAAGTATAATGTTCAAACATTTCAAATCCATAAGTTGTCGCTTTTTTTAATCTAAATACGGAAAAAGAGTGTACTTAAAATATATTGTTTTAATTTGAGCTGTCTCCCCCCCCCCCCCACACACACACATACACCAGGTATCATCATCATACAGAAACAAAATATGTATATAACTCGGTATGACAACTGCTTAATCTCGGGTTGAGAAAACGTTAACTGTGATTGTTATTGGAAATTCGATTGTAAACTGAACCTTCTGTTTCTTATGTGAGTCTTGGTGGAAATGTTGCCTCTCTCTCTCTCTCTCTCTCTAGTATAACAGTAGTATATAGCCAGGCACTAAGGCTCCCGTGTTTTATTTTAGCCACACACATATATATATATATAAGTAAACAACGTGTATATCTACAAACAACTATAAGATGCTCTTAGATAATTCTTTTTTAGTCTCACATTTCAGTAAACTCATAAACAGTAAACTGAGAATCTTTAAACACACTCCCGCTGCACTATTTCTCGGCCACACGTAAACAAAGCAGTCCGTATTATAGAGAATTGGACACTATGTTACATAAAGTGTTTCTCCTTTGTGGTGAGGTGTATCTTCAACACTCTCAGATGGCTTAGATTTTTCTCAGTGATGCCCTTGAAAGGAGGAGAAACTACTGTGAGTCAAGTTCAAGCGTGAGGGACCAGCGCTGTGGTGGTGTGGAAGCTAGGATGGTCAGTGTTATGGGGTGGTGTGGTACCTAGAATGGTCAACGTTATGGTGGTGTGGTAGCTAGGATGGTCAACATTGTGGTGGTGTGGTGGAGGAGGTAGCTCTCTCTCGCTCTCTCTCTCAAAAGCAATATCAAGCGAGTTAACCATAATTCTTCAGTACCTCCGATGTGTCCCAGATTCCCCCGATAACTTATGTAAAGCTCACAGCATAATCTTACAAAGTGATGGTTTTTCTTACTAATATAATTCACGACTAACCA
>NW_024716347.1:0-15960 GCF_018991925.1 Homarus americanus | reverse complement strand
TGTGGCCTTAAAATTAGCACTATTACCTCGGAGCTGAAAACAATCTTCCATTACGTGGCCACGTTTATTACAATGTGCGCATCGTAACGATGATTTCTGTTTATATGTTAGGCGGGGAGGAGCGATCGGAGCTAAGTGTGTCGCATAAGGAGTCTGGAGGTGAGGCATCTGTGGCATCTGAGACGGCTGGGGTTGTGGTGACGTCACTGAGGGCTGCGCCAGTAAGGGGCCCGTAGCCTGGGGACAGAGCTTGTTTGCGTATTCCACCATATCCAAGGGTGGTTCATACTGTACTTCCTGTGCCTGGCTATATAAGGGAACACGGACGGAAAGAAGAAAACTTATTAGTTCTATCGATGTTTCCACATTTTCCGGTGACAAATCACCCCGTGAGTTGTACCAGCCTGATGACCGGAAGGTCGCTTGCATGTCCTGGCGAACCTGGCCCGCGATGTCAACAGCGTCAACGGGTGTTTCGTTTCGTATACCTGGAATACAGCGATCCAACCGTCTGAAGATCCATTGCAGTTGGCCCAGCTGTGACCTACCCCCAAAAATCCCAATTAGCGTTCGCTTGAACTTTTCATAGTCAGGGCTTTGTAAACCAAACGCATTTAAGCGACTGCCTGCATAGGAACCCTGCGTTATATGGGAACGTACATATGCTTTCTTTTCTTCGTCAGTCGTTATGTGACTATTGCACATGCTATCATCACATGCACGAATAAAATGTGCGACCCTATAATCGTCTTGTCCCGTGAAATTTCGAACATAATCGCCGCGTTGCATGATATTAATAACATTATCAGCTTTAGGTGTGGTAGTAGTACTGGTGTGAGGGTTAGAGAACGCCATTGTAGTGTTAGTATTAAGCAAGTTAGTATTCTTACTCTTAACAGAAGGCTGGGTTAATAATGTTGTTACCGATTTAGCAACAGACACACTATCACCTGTAACAGGGGTAACTGCTTTAGTATACTTAGGTGAGGTACTATAGTGATTACCAGACCATAGGGTACGACGGTTTAAGTCGTCAAATGATTCGTCAATAACTTTCTCACTACTTCCTACCGACTCATTTAACTGTGTTCCATACTCAAAATCTATGTCAGTCTGGGCTTGATCATTGATGAGTTGGTTATCAGCAAACAGTTGCGCTAGGCATTCGATTTCATCTACATTAGACATGGGAAACTTAGAAATTATCTATTAGCCCCCTTGGGTCAATGAATACTTAACAGTAAGTAGATCACTTGCCTCTCATTTACAAGACAAATGAATATGAATTGTAGTTAATTATTAAACTATCAATAAGAAGACAGACACTTACAAACTACTGTAAATTATAGGATTTCAATACATTAATCTTACATTCGACACTTTATCTTTGAAATAATCCTATCCGACGAACCTATCGGTGTGAAGATATCTCTCGAACGTGTTCATGTGTGTAGAACTATGTAATTTAAATACCTATTTATACAGAGTAGTACGTCTGTATAGAAAATGTGATCCTTCAAAAGTTCTGAGTGGAGTGGTGGGTGGAGTGTGGGCGGGGCCTCTTCCTAGGATGAGTGCGCTGCTGCTGGTTTCCTTGGCAACGAGAAGACGCTTCTGCTTTGGTGAGAGAGGAGTCCACTTGAATTAGGTGAATTCCACCTCCGGCGATCAGAAAACTGCTGATGATTGGTTATCACACTGGTTGGTGCTGGGTCGCTGGCGAAACTACCGTGTGCCAATTCTTCACATTCCACGTATATATGGAGATCTGTATGATGACACCGGAATTCGTAATTCGCGCTGACAACACAACAATACTGCCCAGCTGTTAGTGAAATACCAATTGAAGACCAGGCTACGAAACTGTTTTTCAACACTGCAACACTGTAATGTCTAGGGAATGCTGAGTGGAGTCTATCTCAACCGGCTCAATCTGGATATGCACCAACAGGCTGTAATATATGTATATTAAGAATTCTGCACGTATTTGTATGTGACAGATAAGGAGCGCTCACTACATATCGTCTCAATACGGGATATAGTTTTAAACACTCGGATTATGTAACGCGTCACTGCTGTGTGGTTTCTTATTTTTCACAAAACACAGACGGATGATACGACTACCAGTTTGAAGAATCCGTACACACCGCTTGCCACCTATATGAATCGGCTGCTTGTCCAATTAACCAATCCGTTCACACATATTTATATTTGGGTTTTAAGTAACGAAACCCAAACGGTAGTTCCTTTGTTTTATTATCAAAGGTTGTAGATATAATTCCTGAGTGTATATCAACCGTAAGTCTCACTGTCTAGGAGTGAATGAGAAAGGGACGGCGTTTATGTATGATAAACGTTAGGTCACGTCCTTACGATATGAGTTGAGGTGAGCTACTGAAGCTTAGGGGCATCGCAGTGCATGCTTACAGAAATGCTGAGCTATGGGTCTCGCCCTCTTGGGTAAGTTGCCCGCTCACGTGTCCATATCATGTCTCACTCATAGACAGTGGAAAGTTACAGGGGGTGAATCTGAATATAATATCAGATGTATTGACCCATTTATATAATACGTTCTGTTGATGAGACAGGGGCCTATTACACCCACCTTACCACCCTACCACCCACCTTACTACCCTACCACCCACCTAACCACTCTACCACCCACCTTACCACCCTACCACCCACCTTACCACCCTACCACCCACCTCACCACTCTACCACCCACCTTACCACTCTACCACCCACCTCACCACCCTACCACCCACCTTACTACCCCCACACCCACCTTACCACTCTACCACCCCTCACCACTCTACCACCTTACTACCCTACCACCCCACCTTACCACTCTACCACCACACCTCACTACCCCACCACCCCACCTCACCCTCTACCACCCTGCCCACCACCCCTACCACCCCACCTTACCACTCCACCACCCACCTACTGCCTACCCACCTTACCACTCTACCACCCACCTTACCACTCTACCACCCACCTTACCACTCTACCACCCTCACCCTCCACACCCACCTTACCGCTCCACTTGCCTCACCACCCACCTCACACACCTACCATGCCTTTCACCCCTACCACCTCACCACCTACTTGCCTTACCCCTACCACCCACTCTACCACACCACCTCACCACCCTACCACCCACCTGACCACCCCTACTACCCACCTCCTGCCACCACCACCCACCCACCACCCCTACACCCACCTTTCACCTACCACCCACCCATACCACCCCTACCACCACCTTACCACCCTACCACCCCACCTCCCACCCCTACCCACCCACCCACCACCACCACCTTGCCCTCACACCCACACCCACCACCCCACCCACCCACCACCCTACCCCTCACACCCCCCACACCTCACCACCTACCACCCACCTTACCACCCACTGTACACACCCCACCCCTTACTACCCTACCCCACCCACCACTCTACCACCCACCTTACCACTCCCACCCACCCACCTCCCTCCACCCACACCTACCACTCCTGCACACCCCACTGCCCTACACACATGCTACCCTACCACCCACCTTACCCACTCTACCACACGCCCACCCTACCACCCACCTCACCACTCTACCACCCACCTTACCACTCTATCACCCACCTTACCACCCTACCACCCACCTCACCACCCTACCACCCACCTTACTACCCTACCACCCACCTTACCACCCTATCACCCATCTTACCACCCACCTCACCACCCACCTCACCACCCTGCCGCCCCCCAGGTGTCGTGAGAACCAACCAAAAGAGTCTCTACCCTTGTCGAAATACATAAGCAATCAATTACCAGCCCCTCACCTGCCTCACCTTACTAATTAAGTGCTACTGTAGGTGCAGGTAAGGAAGATCCGCTGGGACGGTAACACCTGCCTGACGGGGAGGAAGCATGGGGATGTCCTGTAGGTTAATCTTTTAATATCTGAATTTGGCATTAGCTGATTACTTACATGACTAGTGGAGTGTATGTATGTATGTTTGTATGTAGTCACCTTCTATAACACAGCGACTAACGCACCCTTCCCCTCCCTCCCCCCTTGCGTCACGCCACACCACCACCACTCACGCACGCAACTCACCCACCAATCACAAGGCGCATTTTCCACCTCCACGCAACTATACAGCCAATCACCACCAGACTTGTACTTGAAGGAAAACTTATGTATATATCGAGTTAAATTACGTTAGGTTAGGTTAGGTTAGGTTACGTTACGTTACGTTACGTTACGTTACGTTTATGCACTCTTTTGTTTCCCTGTCTGGCTAAACCATAATGAGGACACCTGCACTTGAGAGAGAGAGAGACTTACCTGTGAAGAAATAATTAATCTGACACATCCATTTGTACCTGAGGTCTTGTGTCGTCATCATAGGAATAAAACATTGACCGAGTGATGCTTATGCCTTTATTGCCTTTGTTAATACTATTCTATAATGGAGAGTAAATGCTGGCTCTTGATTGGTTTGGTAAGATTGGGGTGATGGCAATGGGTCGTGGGTCGTATGGATCGTGGGTTCGTTGATTTGGGCATTGGTGATACATTTGAGGTCTTGTAGTCAGCTGGGCATCTTGTGTGGCTGTAGGAAGCGTTGGTGATGGAGCAGAGGTGTTTAGTTAGACACGAGGAGAACTTATTGGTAAGTCAATCTGGCTGGTGGAGAGCTGACTGTAGTGGCGAGCAGGTGAGATCTGTTGGCGAGCAGGTCAGATCTGTGGCGAGGGAAGAAGGGAGACTGTATCATATTCGGTCTAGAAGGAGTAGGTTGGGTTAGGTTAGGTTAGGCTAGGTTATGGTCTTGATGGACTTTTGTACATAACGTCTTTGTATAAGACTCCGAGCATGGAATACGTTCAGCGAATTTAATAAGACAGTAACACCGTCGTTTAGATACCCAGGCGTCTTAGCTTGAAACTGAACACAAAACACCGTAGACCTGTAGACCACTTGTGACGGCTGGTAGCAACACTCGGCTCTACCGTAGACCCGTAGACCACTTGTGACGGCTGGTAGCAACACTCAGCTCTACTGTAGACCCGTAAACCACTTGTGACGGCTGGTAGCGACACTCGGCTCTACCGTAGACCCGTAGACCACTTGTGACGGCTGGTAGCAACACTCGGCTCTACCGTAGACCTGTAGACCACTTGTGACGGCTGGTAGCGACACTCGGCTCTACCGTAGACCACTTGTGACGGCTGGTAGCGACACTCGTCTCTACCGTAGACCTGTAGACCACTTGTGACAGCTGGTAGCAACACTCGGCTCTACCGTAGACCCGTAGACCACTTGTGACAGCTGGTAGCAACACTCGGCTCTACTGTAGACCTGTAGACCACTTGTGACAGCTGGTAGCAACACTCGGCTCTACCGTAGACCCGTAGACTTGGGTCACTACTGAGGATTGGTGTTCATATTCCCGTTTAACTTCTGTGATTACAACTCTTGATCATAGCTTGGTAACCTCCCCCCCCCTTGCCCTTATCTTTTGTGTACTGCTCATTAGAATGTTTGTTGATGTAGTCCTGGTGCAGTGACGTGTGTGTGTGTGTGTGGTTCAATATATTTACTTTCACAGTAATTATTATTTTCCTAATTACAAAATTCTTTTTGTTGGTTTAACTTAATAATATTCGTTCGTGAGTTTTGTTTCTTTTGTGTACAGTGAAAGGGTGAGACAGACAGACAGACAGACAGACAGACAGAGACAAAAGAAACAGGTGATTGTGTACTTAGTGTTTTTGTTTGCATGTTTCTTTACAACACAACACAACCATTCCCTTACATCTGGCAACTATCGTGAAATATGTTCTTTTCCTCGTTAATTCTATTTTAAGGATCATTAATCTTATTTCCTATTACCATTTTAAAAGATGATTTACATAACGGTAAACAATATGAGAGAACTATAACATTAAAAAGGTTTAGAGTTATAATTAAAGCATATATCTCACCCGTGTCATGAATTATCGTACATCGCATCATCATCGGACGCCAACAGCTGACGGGGCATAACACAAAGGACAAAACGTTCTCACATCAACACCCGGAAAACTACGGTCATTAATTTCTACTCACACCGGATTTTGCCTCCCCTGTGTGGACGGTTCATTGCTGAGGCTAATGGCATAAACCTCTGGGATTAATGATATTTTCCAGCCGATACCTTAGTTGATATATGTGTGATTAGTTTAGTTTCAAATGTCATAGTCGAGGTGTCGTCGCCATAACGCACTTGTATCGTATATCTCGAGGTGTTCAAATGTTTATAACTTTCTCTCCTACGTGAGTAAACTTTACCATCTTGAACTTGTTTGTCAACTTATCCTCTTGTTTTCGCCTCTCTCTCTCTCCCACACCAAAACCAAGTAAGAGAGATAACTAAAGAAACATGAGACAAAGTAAAAAAAAAAATCGTCTGTAATTCCATGTAAAAGTTATAAACACAATGACACAAAAACAAGTGAGCATCAAGTTTCCATCCTTTATATCGTAAACAAAAGACGACGATGATGTAAATAAAAGCTTCAATATAAAATTAAAGAGAATCAACAAATAATACGTCTTTTTTTAACACAAACAACAACTAAATTACCTATTTATTCATACGTAAACAATAGCAATTTTTTTTTCAATAGATAAATAAATTCTTGAAAAGTGAGTAACATACAAACAAACATCAAGACGACAACACCCCACCTCACATTACCAGGTTGAGGAAGTATCTATCTATCCATCTATCTGGAGTCGCTTTTAATACGTTATGTGAAATTTGGAGAAAAATAAGTCGAATCGGGTTAAGTTTCCTCCCTTGGGAGATTAACGGAACTCTCATACCGTCATTGTTAAAAGGTTTCGTAAAAAAAAGAAAAAGGAAAAATTCTGGTTGAATTTTAAGACCAAAGGTTTTACATAAATATTGAGTTCTGAGGAAGACAGACAGACAGACAGATGGAGATGTTGTGATGTTTGTGCGTGTGTGTGTGTGTGTGTATGTATGTATGTATGTATGTATGTTTGTAGGAGTTCGTGTGTGTGTATTTTCCTTTATGCCTCTCTCTCTCTCTCTCTCTCTCTCTCTCTCTCTCTCTCTCAATTCTTACCCTCATTATGTTAATTTATAATAAACGTAAACCACTTACAGACTACAGTAAATACATAACATTTACTGTATAAATCACCCACTACATTAAGTACTATATACTGTATTATTAAAATAGTACATAATCATTAATTGTATTATTTAGCAACTACAGTAATTAATATGTAGTAATTATTGGTTACAGCAAGGTTAATGTACTTTTTTTTAGTGATTACATGACAGAAACTGTATTAATAAGAGGGTACAGCAAGTATCTATGTATTATTTAGATATTACATGACAGAAACTGTATTAATAAGAGGGCACAGCAAGTATCTATGTATTTTTTAGATATTACATGAAACAGACTGTATTATCAAGAGGGTACAACAAGTATCTATGTATTATTTAGATATTACATGACAGAAACTGAATTATCAAGAGGGTACAGCAAGTATCTATGTATTATTTAGATATTACATGGCAGAAACTGAATTATCAAGAGGGTACAGCAAGTATCTATGTATTATTTAGATATTACATGAAACAGACTGTATTATCAAGAAGGTACAACAAGTATCTATGTATTATTTAGATATTACATGACAGAAACTGTATTAATAAGAGGGTACACCAAGTATCTATGTATTTTTTAGATATTACATGAAACAGACTGTATTATCAAGGGGGTACAGCAAGTATCTATGTATTATTTAGATATTACATGAAACAGACTGTATTATCAAGAGGGTACAGCAAGTATCTATGTATTATTTAGATATTACATGACAGAAACTGTATTAATAAGAGGGTACAGCAAGTATCTATGTATTATTTAGATATTACATGAAACAGACTGTATTGTCAAGGTGTAGAAGCTGTCGCCAACACAACAACCACACCCTGAGTTAACGAGCTGCATGACCCAGTGTTTAAGGTGTAGAAGCTGTTGTCAACACAACAACCACACCCTAAGTTAACGAGCTGCATGACCCAGTGTTTAAGGTGTAGAAGCTGTCGCCAACACAACAACCACACCCTGAGTTAGCGAGTTGCATGACCCAGTGTTTAAGGTGTAGAAACTGTCGCCAACACAACAACCACACCCTGAGTTAACGAGTTGCATGACCCAGTGTTTAAGGTGTAGAAGCTGTCGCCAACACAACAACCACACCCTGAGTTAACGAGCTGCATGACCCAGTGTTTATGGTGTAGAAGCTGTCTCCAACACAACAACCACACCCTGAGTTAACGAGTTTCATGACCCAGTGTTTATGGTGTAGAAGCTGTCTCCAACACAACAACCACACCCTGAGTTAACGAGTTGCATGACCCAGTGTTTAAGGTGTAGAAGCTGTCGCCAACACAGCAACCACACCCTGAGTTAACGAGCTGCATGACCCAGTGTTTAAGGTGTAAAGCTGTCACCAACACAGCAACCACACCCCGAGTTAACGAGCTGCATGACCCAGTGTTTAAGGTGTAGAAGCTGTCGTCAACACAACAACCACACCCTGAGTTAACGAGCTGCATGACCCAGTGTTTAAGGTGTAGAAGCTGTCGCCAACACAACAACCACACCCTGAGTTAACGAGCTGCATGACCCAGTGTTTAAGGTGTAGAAGCTGTCGCTAACGACATGACCCAGTTCAACACAACAACCCCGAGTTAACGAGTTGCATGACCCAGTTGAGTTAACGAGCTGCATGACCCAGTGTTTAAGGTGTAGAAGCTGTCACCAACACAGCAACCACACCCCGAGTTAACGAGCTGCATGACCCAGTGTTTAAGGTGTAGAAGCTGTCGTCAACACAACAACCACACCCTGAGTTAACGAGCTGCATGACCCAGTGTTTAAGGTGTAGAAGCTGTCACCAACACAACAACCACACCCTGAGTTAACGAGCTGCATGACCCAGTGTTTAAGGTGTAGAAGCTGTCGCCAACACAACAACCACACCCTGAGTTAACGAGCTGCATGACCCAGTGTCAAGGATTAGTCCCAGAAGACCGGACAACTCGCCAACTGCACTGGCTAACCATTACCCCGGAACACGATTCACAAATTAACATCCAGGTTCCCAATTACTGCTGGGTAGACAGAGGCAAATGGCGTAAAGAAACTTGCCCATAGTTTCACCCTGCCCGGGGATCGAACCCGGGTTCACTCTCTTGCGAGGAGAACACGCTGACCATTACACCACAGGTCGCTAGCGTGAACCAATCTCGTATCTTTAACACACAGGAATCTGCATCATTTCAATATACTGAAAAAAAATTGAATGTAAATAAATCCCTTTCATCAGGGATTTATCTGTGAGAACTCTGACCGGACTTACACTTAACTTAATCTGTAAATATTTATACACCTCGAAATCCGATTTACACAACGGTTATCTGTAGAGAAATCCCCCTCCCTCCCCTTGACCCCACTTTCCACCCCTCCCCTGCCCCCCCTCCCCCTGCCCCTTCACCCTCTCACCTCCACTCCCCCCTTCACCTCCTTCTTTTCTTCGTTTTTCTATATTTATGTTGTTTTCTATTTTAATATTGTTCTATTATTATCCTTTTCTCTCTCTCTCTCTCTCTCTCTCTCTCTCTCTCTCTCTCTCTTGTGTTACTCGTTATCTTCATCTTTTTTCTTCTCTTTCTTTCTCTTCTTTCATTCACTATATTCACTGTTTTTCATTATCTCTCTTCATCTTGTTTTCTTATTTTCTTTTAATGTCTTTGTGTTTTGTTAGGGAATATCTGAGGAGAGAGAGAGAGAGAGAGAGAGATCAACTACAAATACATTTCTTTTATTATTTACCTTACAACCTTCACTAACGTTATTTTGGGGGAATTATTCGTTATATCTCCTGATCTAGAGAATTATTTACCGTATATATACTTTTAAGAATTTATATCGTAGGTTTAAATATAACTACAGAATTAAAATGCCATTAATTTCTGTTTTTGTGAATGGCATTATTGAAACTTCTCCCTCATTGTGTCGTCATAAGTTCTAGCTTCTCTGATTGGTTATTCCACCCTCATTGTGTCGTCATAAGTTCTAGCTTCTCTGATTGGTTATTTCACCCTCATTGTGTCGTCATAAGTTCTAGCTTCTCTGATTGGTTATTTCACCCTCATTGTGTCGTCAATAGTTAATTATAGCTAGCTTCTCTGATTGGTTACTGTGCCCTCATTGTGACATCATTATTTCTAGCTTCTCTAATTGGTTATTGGACCCTCATTGTGTTGTTATAAGTTCTAGCTAGCTTCTCTGAATGTTTATTCCGCCTTCATTGTGACGTCATAAGTTCTAGCTTCTCTAATTGGTTGATGTGTTTGAATTAGCTTCTCTGATTGGTTGTTGTGTCTGAAACAGTTTTATCACGCGGAATAAACTGATGATGGTGAAGAGTGAAGAATAGATCCAATAGACTATTTCTCTATTGTTTCCTTCCATCATTATTCTCCCTTGTCTCGTTATCACACCTCTACTGCCTCCTATTTATCATTGTGTCCTGTTTATCCGTCTTTCCCTTCAACTTTCTTTGAACAGCACTCCATCTTCATCGAGTCAGTCATTCAGGTAACTACAACACCAGGTACTAAAAGAAGACGCGCCTCTATTCACTCTTGACATAAGGTTCATTTGACCTTTGGTTCTTGAGTATTGCTTACGTCACTACTGCATACCCGAGTCTTGGTCTGAGAAAATTTTACCCTATTTTGATCTTTAATTCATCTTGATATAGAGGTTATTTAGGATTACTTCTCTTACCTCGGTTAAGGCCATTTTATACCTACACTCAAAAGATCGAAATAACACTAAATTCGCCTTTAATTTCCCTTTAACATAGAGGTCATTGTTCTTTGTCTAAGACCATTTTGTACTCGATATCGTAGAAGGATGGAACTATCACTAAACTCAGCCTTAATTCATCTTGACATAGAGGCTATTTAAGGAGGTTTCAGGTCACTCTAAGGTGCCTCGTTCCTCACATTTTTCTCCTCTTGTCTCTGTGAACAGTAATGGCGGTAATAGGTTTAAAGAACACTGTGCATCCTTGAATGACAGTGTAGCTAGACTGGCGTAGGTCACATGTAGTTACGGGGTGGATAGGGGGGAGTAGGGTGGGGTGGGGGGAGGGTAGGGTGAGGGGGGTGGGGAGGGTAGGGTGAGGTAGGAGGGTGGGGGGGGAGGGTAGGTGGGTGGATGGGTAGAGTATTGTGGGACATAGTGAGGGGGTGGGTAGGAGGTGGGGGGGGAGGGTAGGGGGTGGATGGGTAGAGTGTTGTGACATAGTGGGTGGGGGGAGGGTAGGGTGTGGGTGGGAGGGGGGAGGGTGGGGTGTGGGGAGGGGGGGGTGGGAGTGGGGGTGGGAGGGTGGGGTGGGTGGGAGGGTGGGGTGTGGGTGGATGGGTAGAGTGTGTGTGTGACATAGTGGGTGGGGGAGGGTGGGGTGTGGGTGGATGGGTAGAGTGTGTGTGACATAGTGGGTGGGGGGAGGGTGGGTGGATATAGAGGTGACATAGTGGGTGGGGAAGGGGAGGGTGGAGGGGAGGGTAGGGTGTGGGTGGATAGGTGAGAGTATTGTGTGACATAGTGGGTGGGGGAGGGTGGGGTGAGGGTAGGAGGGTGGGGGAGGGTAGGGTGTGGGTGGATAGGTAGAGTGTTGTGTGACATAGTGGGTGGGGAGGGTATGGGTGGATGGGTAGAGTATTGTGTGACATAGTGGGTGGGGAGGTGGGTGGTGGGTGGATGGGTAGACATAGTGGGTGGGGGTGAGGGTGGGAGGGTGGGGGGGAGGGTAGGGTGTGGGTGGATGGGTAGAGTGTACATAGTGGGTGGGGGGGGTAGGGTGGTGGGAGGGTGGAGGAGGGGGGTGTGGGTGGATGGGTAGAGTGTGTGACATAGTGGGGAAGGGTGTGGGTGGATGGGTAGAGAGTGTTGTGTGACATAGTGGGTGGGGGAGGGTAGGGTGTTTGTGGATGGGTAGAGTATTGTGACATAGTGGGTGGGGGAGGGTAGGGTGAGGGTGGGGGGGAGGGTAGGGGTGTGGGTGGATGGGTAGAGTGTTGTGTGACATAGTGGGGGGGAGGTGGGGTGAGGGTAGGAGGGTGGGGGTGGCATAGTGGGGAGGGTAGGGGTGTGGGTGGATGGGTAGAGAGTATTGGGTGACATGGTGGGGTAGGGGAGGGTGGGGGGAGGGGGTGGATGGGAAAGAGTATTGTGTGACATAGTGGGGGGGTAGGAGGGTGGGGAAGGTAGGGTGTGGGGTGGATAGGTAAAGAGTATTGTGTGACATAGTGGGTTGGGGGAGGGTAGGGTGAGGGTGGATAGGTAGAGAGTATTGTGTGACATAGTGGGGGGGTGAGGGTAGGGTGAGGGGGGATAGGTAGAGGTAGACATAGTGGGGTGGGGGGAGGGTAGGGTGTGGGGTGGATAGGTAGAGAGTATTGTGTGACATAGTGGGTGGGGGAGGGAAGGGTGAGGGTAGGAGGGTGGTGGGAGGGTAGGGTGTGGGTAGATAGGTAGAGAGTATTGTGTGACATAGTGGGTGTGGGTGGATAGGTAGAGAGTATTGTGTGACATAGTGGGTGTGGGTGGATAGGTAGAGAGTATTGTGTGACATAGTGGGTGGGGAGGTAGGTGAGGGTAGGAGGGTGGTGGGAGGTAGGGGTAGAGAGAGAGTACAGACATGCAGTGGGTGTGGGGTAGATAGGTAGAGAGTATTGTGACATAGTGGGTGGGGGAGGGTACGGTGAGGGCAGGAGGGTGGGGGGAGGGTAGGTGTGGGTGGATAGGCAGAGAGCATGTGACATAGTGGGTGGGGGAGGGTAGGGTGGGTGGATATGTAGAGAGTATTGTGACATAGTGGGTGGGGAGGGGTAGGGTGAGGGTAGGAGGGTGGGGAGGGTAGGGTGTGGGGTGGATAGGTAGAGAGCATTGTGTGACATAGGGTGGGGGTGGGGTAGGGTGAGGGGTAGGGAGGGTGTGGGGAGGTAGGGTGTGGGGTGATAGGGAGAGGAGTACAGGACATAGTGGTGGGGAGGCTGGGTATGGGTGATAGGTAGAGAGTATTGTGTGACATAGTGGGTGTGGGGAGGGGTAGGTAGGGGTGGATAGGTAGAGAGTATTGTGACATAGTGGGTGGGGAGTAGTGAGGGTAGGAGGTGGGGGGGAGGGTAGGGTGGGTGGATAGGTAGAGAGTATTGTGTGACATAGTGGGTGGGGAGGGTAGGGTGAGGCAGGGAGGGTGAGTAGGTAGGGTGGGTGGGATAGGTAGAGTATTGTGCATTATAGTGGGGGGGGAAGGGGTGTGGGTGGATAGTAGAGAGTATTGTTTATTATAGTGGGGTGGGGGAGGTAGGGTGTTTGTGGATAGGTAGAGAGTATTGTGACATAGTGGGTGGGGGAGGGTAGGGGTGAGGGGTAGGAGGGGTGGGGGGAGGGCAGGGTGTGGTGGATAGGTAGAGAGTATTGTGCACAGGGGGGGGAGGCAGGGGGAGGGCAGGAGGGTGGGGGGAGGGTAGGGTGAGGGTAGGGTGTGGGTGGATAGGTAGAGAGTATTGTGTGACATAGTGGGGGGGTGTGGGTGGATAGGTAGAGAGTATTGTGTGACATAGTGGGGGGGGGAGGGGTAGGGTGTGGGGTGGATAGGGTAGAGAGTATTGGGTGACATGGTGGGGAAGGGGTGGGAGGTGGGGGGGAGGGTAGGGTGGGGTGGATAGGGAAAAGAGTATTGTGTGACATAGTGGGGGAGGTAGGGAGGGGTGGGGGGAGGGTAGGGTGGGGTGGATAGGTAAAGAGTATTGTGTGACATAGTGGGTTGGGGAGGGGTAGGGTGAGGTGGATAGGTAGAGAGACAGTGACATAGTGGGGGGGTGAGGGTAGGGTGAGGGTGGATAGGTAGAGTGTATTGTGTGACATAGTGGGGGGTTGGGTGAGGGTTGGAGGGTGGGGGGAGGGTAGGGTGAGGGTGGATAGGTAGAGAGTATTGTGTGACATAGTGGGGGGGAGGATAAGGTAACATATGGGAGAGGTGTGTGTGTGTGTGTGCGTGTGTGTGTGTGTGTGTGTGTGTGTGAGTGTGTGTGTCTGTGTGTGTCTGTGTGTGTGTCTGTCTGTCTGTCTGTGCGTGCACAGTATGTATGTTATAGTGTGTATGTGTGTATTAATCATGCAAAGGGCCTTTTCCTTCAATTGATTTTAAAACATCAATTAATCTCAAGTACCTTAAGGCAACTCACACTCTAATAACATAACCAATATCTATCACAGTATTTCAGTAAATCATTATTATATAAATATTTAGTAAGTTTTTTATTTTTCATTTTATATTTTTAATTTTATTTCTGTATTCAATATATTTTATTTTTAGATATTATTTTTCATTATCACAAGTGGACAAATATCACACAAATTTATATTGTAATTCTTAATTTCATAAATTTTAACTAATACATTCGGTTATTTTTCACTATGATAAAATATTGTCAATAACATCTAAACGGAGGCCATTTTAGGTTCATATATCAATAAAATATATTAAACAAACATAGAATTCTTATAAAATTTAATAAAACAAAATTAAAATGGTATTCAAATTATTTATTAACAATATATATGACAACGGGAAGAATTTTAAAGCGAAAGCATCTCTGTCGGCCATCTTGGATTTCTTACCCACTATACTAATCATTAACTCCAGGTTATATAAACGTGAAGGTGTTTATATAACTTCCCCTACCCTAATATAAATGTGTTTTTTGGGGGAATTATTGACCTGGATACTGTTTGGTGTTTGACTGTATACATGTTTGTTTGGATCCAATACTCACTACTACAACTTGTATTTGACTGTATAAGTATGATTGTATGAATGTAGTGCTCTTATTAGTATCTGAATTACGTGTTTGTCTGTCTAAATACATCCACTTGAGTACGATAGCTCTCTGTGACAATATAAACATTTGTCACAATAGAGTAATCGTGTCCGGTTGAATGTTAGTATCCAGAATGCTTTTTGTATCCGTTGTTTTAAAAGAGTAATTTATCTTCTACGGGATTCAGGTCAAGCCGCTGTTGTTGTAAAGTGTTTGAGTTGTAAAAAAGTGTAAATGTGTGTGTGGTTTTGTTTAGGTGTAAACCAGTATTTTGGGGGTTTACAGCTGTGGTTTGTAATGGTTTATAGCTGTGGTTTGAAATAATTTACAGCTGTGGATTGAAATGGTTTACAGTTGTGGTTTGAAATGGTTTACAGCTGTGGTTTGTAATGGTTGGTTAAGGCAATCTTCACCACAGTAAACTCCCCACAGTAAACTCTACCACACCACACTCCCCTCCCTCCCCACCCCCCTCTCCACAACTCAGTTAAACTTCAACAAACAAAGGCTGTACATTGCGGCAGAAGAACCAAGGAAATAAACTTTGGTAATGTATTGTCATCATTAAAGAAATCTGAACTTTTTTATGTTAATGCAGGAGGAAGCACAAGGGACTGTAGGTGTTTGTGCTTGTGGTGATGTGAGTACTGTTTGTGGTAATTTGAAAACTGTTTGGGGCGACTTGAGTACTTTTTGTGGTCTTGAGTACTGTTTGTGACGATTTTGAGTACTAATTGTTCGTAGTAAGACAGAGTTGTAAATTACTACCAGACATACGGACACAAGGTATAGCCAGGTGAGAGAGAGAGAGAGAGAGAGAGAGAGAGAGAGAGAGAGGCGTGAATATTTATTTTTGCCCATACAATTTCTCTCACTCTCTCTCTCTCTCTCTCTCTCTCTCTCTCTCTACTCCCTTTATGTCAGCTTAAATAGATTCCTGTGTTGTGGGTCGACAATAATTCTAAG
>NW_024716346.1:0-15398 GCF_018991925.1 Homarus americanus | reverse complement strand
GGGTGTATAGATGGGGGCCTTCTCACACCCCAACGTTAACGTAGGCATTTTGGTCTCTATCACCCACGGCGTTTAATAAAAACTATAAGAAACTATGAAGATATGTCGACCTGGCAGTTTGAGTGGGGCAAACAGTGAAGTCTGTACATATGTACTGCATCGTCAGTTTACATGTTATCATCGTTACTCAAGAAGAGCAATATCTACAACATTCATACTTAATATAACATAATCTTGCCATGACAGTTCCTACAGCAAGTATGTTTTTTCTGAGTCGAATGTCAATGTTACAGCCTTGATAAATTTTCTCTGTAGAATATTGTAAGTCTATGCGTATGTCCACAATATATCTTGAGGGCTGAAAGAAGTAATATCTGTCCATAGTAGGTGTTTTTATTTCTGTCCATCTCTGTTTATTGATAACAGAAGTTGTACGCTAAGAAATACTTATACATAGAAATTTTCCATAGACGCTAAGCATGTTACCTCTCCCTGACCTTCTGACGAGGGATTGGGGGGTGGTAGGAGAGGGAGGTAAGAAAGGTGCAAGGAAGGAGGAAAAGAGAGGATGTAGGAAAGGGGAAGTGCCAAGGGAGAAGATAATTTAATGAGAGAGGAGGAAGGGAGACAAGGAGAGGAGGTACTAAAGGGGAGGTGGCATGTAGTGGGAAAGAAAGGAGTTAGCAGAGAAGCGGAGGTAAGAGGTAGGGAAAATATGCGGGGAAAGAGGAGGTAGTAAAGGAGAGGTAGCGAGGAACAAGAGGGGAGGGGTGTTGGAGGGGAGAGGGAGATGAAAGTGGGACATTGACTTAACACAAGATAACAAAACAAAAAAGAGTAAAATAGAGGTTGTCCGGTTAAAACACACACACACACACACACACACACACACACACACACACACACACACACACACACACACACACACACACACACACACACACACACACACACACACACACACACACACACACATACACACTTAACTAAACAAGTGTACTGTAGTGGACGTCTCCCCTACAACTGCTTACAACTGCGTAGCCACAGCCACCACCTGTTACAGCATTCCGACGCGCTGGCGTCTCCTAGCAACCAAGCGAGAGCTGAAACCAGATGTTACCGTTGCTTAGCAACGAAACTAGTCACCGGCAACTTTCTGGGTTTTCCCAACATGATTCATAGAGGACTGGCGGCTGCTGCTGGGTATATAAGCTCTGTCTCAACAAAACCTCCTGCAGGACCCGAAACTGTGAAGACCGCCCTCTCTCTTGTGCCATTGTTTGGCCATCTTCCCGGACCGGACCACCCACGACTGATATCGTCAACAACAACTCACGAGCGTTTCCGGTTTATCGAGCATTAGCTTGCCCTCCCCACTGGTGGTGTGAGTGACCCACACTCCAGCTGGAGAGCAGTTATAGCGCGATATTCCCGGCGTGGTTTGAGCTCTTTTCCTTCTACTACTATTTTTCCTTTTTCGCTCTGGCCTAGGGACCTGCACCCTCAAAAGTGTATTCGTCCTGCGGTCCCCCCTGTAACTGTTCACCTCCCTCCCAGGAGATTGTGAACACGAAAGGGGGTTGGGGCAAAACCCACCCCAGCCGAGTCTTTCCAGGAAAACCGTGATCGTGAGGGTCCACCTGGAAAGAGGGTAGCCATCCTTATCCTTCCCAAGTAGGCACACTTCGCTCACGTCTATAAGTGAGCAGTCACATACACTAGGAAGTAGGCTTCCCCAACGGGGCTCCGGGAGAGAAGCTCAGGAACCACTCTACGACCACCAGCCAGTGGGGAGTGCTGAAATTCCTCTGCTATTTACTCAACCGGAATAGGTAGGATCTAAAAAAAAAATAACGGTTATGGAGCGCGTACGCCCTCCTAACCGCGACCCCCGCCTGAACCGCCAACCTGACGACCCGAACTACGACAGGCTTCGCACAGAGAAAGCGGACCAGTTACGCGCCTTCAATGAAGCCCTGAAAAGTAGGAACACTGCCACCACCTCCAACAACTCCACCACCACTGCTACCGCCACTGAGGACAACTGGACGAAGGTAGAAAACAAGAAACGCCGACGTGCTTTTTCGGGAAACGAATGCCGTCAAGCAGCCCAAAAGGCACCCATCACCACCACCAGCTCACCTCCAACGACACTGCCAAAATTCCGGATCACGAAAACGGACACCAAAACCACATATGCCGCCATCACAGAGATAGAAAAGCAAAATCCACTGGCCAAGTTCTCAGTGCGGCCCAACCTAAAGGGGGAGATGATTATTCACCCCAAAGACAAGGACTCCGCCACCACCCTCGACACTTACCTGCAAAACACCACCACCGTTGCATCAACCAAGCTAGACCCCGCCCAGAAACTGATGAAGTCGGTAGTCCTCCGGTACCCAAAGGAACTACCTCTCGAACCCCTGGAGAACCACCCGAAGATCTTAAAAGCCGAGAGATGCTCTCCCCTGTCCGACAAGACAGCCACCACAAAACAAGTGCTCATAACGCGCTACGGTTCACCCCCCAGCACCATAGACCTCAAAACCTGGGGGGTCTACGAAGTGAGGCCCTTCGTCCCAGAGCCCCTGCGGTGCTTCAGATGCCAGAAATACGGGCACCATCAGACAAGGTGCACGTACAAGGAAATCTGCGCAGTCTGCGCACAGAAGCACGGCACACACTCCTGCCTCACCAAGCTGAAAAGTGGAGAAAAAATTCCCCCCAAGTGTGCCAACTGCGGGGGCAAACACCACGCCTGGAACCCTGGATGCTCCGAGAGGACAAGGAGGGTCCAGGCAAACCGGCCAGCTGCAAGACCGGCTCCCACCGCCTGCACACCAGCCCCACCAAGTACCTTCGTGTGGGGAAACCAAAGGCCAAGACAACAAAGCCAACCTCCTCAGCCGGTCAACACCCAAAGTGCAGCCCAGTTTCCTGGCCTCACTACGGCCACACCTCAGCCACCCAAGCAGCAGACAACGACAACCACGAAAAAGACAAAAGAAGCACACACCAAGGCACCAGAAGGAATGATACACGTATCAGACCTAGCCAAGGTACTGACAACCTTCGCGGAGGGCCTAGCCGGACTACTGGGCCACAAGATCCAACCCACACAGCTCCAAATACTCATGGGGAGCGTCCTCGGGCAAGAAGCCACGCCGGTCCTCACACGAGTGACAGCCGAGGTACACTCTACACCGAAGAAGGCCACCAGAGAACCCAAGATACCGACAGCTCCCAGAAAGAAATTGGTCGTTTCAACTCCCCTGAACCGAACCACGGCCCAGAAGGCAAAAACCACAGAACACGAAGATATGAACCTGATCCAGTTGGAATCGAACTTGGACATCTCCATCGAGGACCACCAGAAGTCCCCAATGAAACAGTGGTGGAAAACATCAGCACCCTGAACATCCTAACATGGAATGCTCAGGGCATCAAAAACAAGAAACACCTCCTACAAGAAGCAGCAGCCAAGGACAAGCTTGACATCATACTGCTACAAGAAACACTTCTACAAGAACACCACTGTTTCAAATTCAGTGGTTACAAGACATACAGGAGGCATTTCACGCAGGCGTCAACAAGAGGATGTATGATCCTGGTCAAGTCAAGCATACCCTCCTCCGAGGTCACGCAGCAATTTCCATGTGGGGAAAACATCGAGACACAGGCTGTCAAAGTAACCCTCCAAGAACGGGAATTAACTGTTCACAACATCTACAAGAACCCAAGGGGCTCACTGGAGGTGACTCAATTATTTGCTTCGGCCGCTGACCACGCCACACTCATAGGAGGGGATTTTAACGCACATCATCCCTTCCTAAGCTCGGCAAGCCCCACAAATGAAGACGGCCTACACCTATACACCACCTTTCAAGATACACCCGAGATCTGCCTCCTGAACACCGGAGAGCCCACCCACACTAGGGGAGGAAGGCTAGATCTAACCTTCGTCTCCAGTGCACTACAGCCTTCGGCCTCCTGACAGATACACCCCACGCTGACCAGCGACCATTTCGCCACCCTAACAACGCTGAAGGTGAACAAATTTCTTACCCACCCCTGAGAGATAGAAAAAAGGAGATTAGACTTTAGAAACACTGCTAAGGGAGTGCTAGAAAATGCAAGCTGCAGGAAAACACCTGTGGACGGATGCCACCCTCCACTACACGTCAAGGAGGTGCCTTCACCAAGGGTAAGAGGTTATCTCAAAAAGAAAAACCATTGTATCAAGACAGTACAATGATTACTGGTACTATTGTCCCAGGGTGAAAGAACTCAACCACAGAGTGAACATGGCCCGAAGAAACTACAGGAGACATCCCACGGAAACAAACAGACATCTCCTGCAAGTCATAGTTAAGGATACCAGGGAAGAGAAGGAAGAAATAAAAAACGTATGCTGGCTCAAGTGGTGCTCCGAACTGAACGAGCACACCTCCCTTGGCAAGATGTGGGCCCAGATCCGAAGGGCATCTGGGAAGGCAACACCACCACCACCAACTCATCCCAACCCAGAAGAGGAAGCCGAGAGACTTGCAAGACTGTTCTCTGACCGAGCAGCAACGAAAAACCTCCCGAGACAGGCGGAGGAGACACAACGGCGTCTGCGACAGGTCAGACTGCAGATGATCGAAGAGGCCTGCAACAGTGAAGATGACACTGACAGGCCTTTCAACCAGCAAGAACTCCAGAAGTCGCTAAAACGAAGCAAGGACACAGCACCAGGGGCCGACAGGATAACCTACTCCATGCTTTCTCATGCCGGTACAGCCGGACACGAGGCTCTGCTGCAAGCCATCAATGCTTCTGAACAGACTCCCTGCTGATCTGGAAGAGGCAATCTTGGCCCATTCAAGCCGAGAACTGAATAGCCAGACCCATCTCCCTTCTCAGCTGCTGGCAGAGACCGGAGAAAAGAATGATATCAACAAACTCAAGTGGAAGTAGAGCGGCCCACACCCTCATCTTTGTACACGAGAACACCAGCTTTGACAACAACATCACTTGAATACTCGCTGATGAACCAGCAAACTCTAAACTCAAACCTGGAGAAAACCTTCGAACTATAAATCTGGCCATTACAACTAAACTCGTAAAAATCAAAAAGAAGGAACCTGGTGTAGATCGAACTACCTCTACACTGAAAAACTGCAGTACGCTTTCAGGGAGCAACCGCAAGCTACAGGGTCCATGAAAACGGAACCCCACAAGGAGGCATCCTCAGTCCAATGCTGTTCAATGTCCTGATGGAAAATCTAGTCAAACTTCCTTTCAGACAAACAGCCAAGCTCCTATGCTATGCAGACGACTTACAGCTTATAGTAAGAGGATCGAACAGACTAGCCAACACGCAACACGCACTCCAACTTATAGAAGAGGAGTGCAACAGACTTGGACTCAAGATAAATCCAGCCAAGTCGAAAGCGATGGCCATCTGCACAAACACACCAGACAAGTTGCTCTCCATACAAAACACGCCGGTAGTCTGGACCAACGCCCACCAGTGTCTTGGAATCTGGTTTGACCAGAAACTCACCTTCAAGCCGCAACTCGAGTATCTCAGGCACAGGACGAAGAGCAGGCACAATATAATGAGGTCGCTCACCAGCAAATCCGCAGGAGCAAACCTTCATGTGCTCAAAGCCTACTACACAGCCGCCATCAGATCGCTGGTAGATTACAGTGCTCCAGCACTCATTGGACTGAGAGAAGACCAAATAGCTAAGCTAGAAGTCATTCAAAACAATGCTCTCAGGACCATGCTCGGAGCACCCATGTGGACCAGAATTTGCAATCTGCAAATGGAAACCGAGCTACCACCCCTGGCAGTACGGGTCAAGCAGGTGACAGCCGGTCTCCTCGCCAAAATCTGTAGAGCAGAACAATCTGAAACTGCGAAGATCCATCCGAATACCTACAAAGCAAGCATAAAGACAACCAAGACACACGAGACAATGGTTACACTGTTCCTCCACCATGGAGCCCTCCACCAGCCACACTCAAATTCACCGACCTCGGCGATAGTAAAGCCAACCTCCAGAAGGAGGACCTCCAAAAAATATCTCTCCAAGCCATAGCCACCGAGACACCGGCTGATGCAGCATCATACTTCACAGACGGCTCGGTGGACCCAAAACATCACAGATCCGGAGCGGCCTTCTACACCCAAGGCCAGACCCTCAAATGGAGACTTTCCAACGACTGCTCCACCCTACAAACAGAACTGGTGGCAATCTCAAAGGCCCTACAACACGCTGCAACACAACACAACAAGTCCGTCATAATTCACACGGACTCGAAATCGGCCATGCAGGCGCTGCAACACAGTCAACCAAGAGACAACGTCCACATCATCACCTCGATCCTCGCACAGCTACAGGAATTCCAAAGCCAACACCGACCAGTCGTCTTACACTGGATTCCCAGTCATGTAGGGATCGGAGGAAATGACGTGGCAGACGAAACAGCCAAGGCAGCTACACGTTCTAGTAGCGTACACATCCAAGTTCCAGCAAGTGTGCAACAGATCAAGAATCACCTCAGAAAGACTACCAAGCTCCACATCAAAAAGAGCTTCCTTCACGCACTCAACGCTGGTTCCCAATCAGCCAAATGGTACCTGGCGGCCACAAAAGGGGAACCACCTTTCGCAGACAAGAAAACTCCAAGACAAACCCAAGTCAGCCTTCACCGACTACGACTAGGGTACAAGTGCTCCTGGCAGATGATCGGAAACGACGTCATGGAATGCTCCTACTGTCAGGAGCCAGCAGCCAACCCACTTGAACACTATCTCCTCGATTGCGAGGTCACACAAAGCCTCCGGAACAGAACTCAAATCTCCCAAGAAACACACACAACACCAGCGGCCACTCTAACCCGAAAGGCCCACACAGACCACATTCACCACCTACTCCGGGTCATCACACGATACCCACCACCCAGATAGCTTAGAAAGCATCCTCTCCCAGCAAGTGCGGACCCCAGTTCGGGGGGCGCGCCACTCCGAGGCTGACCACGTCCAAGAGTGGGGGCCGGTGGTAAGCGTCCACTGATCGGGGGTCCGCCCACACTTGCAACCTGCAGCATCCCTCCAATCTGCAGGTGGGACCACCTCCAATCCCAATCCGGTCTGGCTGCTCCTGGAGCTCCAGCCGGAACCACCAAACGGGCCGCCTATAGGCAAAGGCCCGTTTCGGACTACGGTCCGACAATCTATACAACAACAACAACTCCTCAGCCAGTCAACACCCAAAGTGCAGCCCAGTTTCCTGGCCTCACTACAGCCACACCTCAGCCACCCAAGCAGCAGACAACGACAACCACGAGAAAGACAAAAGAAGCACACACCAAGGCACCAGAAGGAATGATACACGTATCAGATCTAGCCAAGGTACTGAAAACCTTCGCGGAGGGCCTAGCCGGACTACTGGGCCACAAGATCCAACCCACACAGCTCCAAACACTCATGGGGAGCGTCCTCGGGCAAGTCGCCACAGCTCCAGCCACCTCAGTGGAGGAAGCCACGCCGGTCCGCACACGAGTAACAGCCGAGGTACACTCTACACCGAAGAAGGCCACCAGAGAACCCAAGACACCGACAGCTCCCAAGATACCGACAGCTCCCAGAAAGAAACTGGACGTTTCAACTCCCCTGAACCGAACCACGGCCCAGAAGGCAAAAACCACAGAACACGAAAACATGGACCTGATTCAGTTGGAATCGAACTTGGACATCTCCATCGAGGACCACCAGAAGTCCCCGATGAAACAGTGGTGGAAAACGTCAGCACCCTGAACATCCTAACATGGAATGCTCAGGGCATCAAAAACAAGAAACACCTCCTACAAGAAGCAGCAGCCAAGGACAAGCTTGACATCATACTGCTACAAGAAACACTTCTGCAAGAACACCACTGTTTCAAATTCAGCGGTTACAAGACATACAGGAGGCATTTCACGCAGGCGTCAACAAGAGGATGTATGATCTTGGTCAAGTCAAGCATACCCTCCGCCGATGTCACGCAGCAATTTCCATGTGGGGAAAACATCGAGACACAGGCCGTCAAAGTAACCCTCCAAGAACAGGAATTAACTGTTCACAACATCTACAAGAACCCAAGGGGCTCACTGGAGGTTACTCAATTATTTGCTTCGGCCGCTGACCACGCCACACTCATAGGAGGGGATTTCAACGCACATCACCCCTTCCTAAGCTCGGCAAGCCCCACAAATGAAGACGGCCTACACCTATACACCACCTTTCAAGATACACCCGAGATCTGCCTCCTGAACACGGGAGAGCCCACCCACACTAGGGGAGGAAGGCTAGATCTAACCTTCGTCTCCAGTGCACTACAGCCTTCGGCCTCCTGGCAGATACACCCCACGCTGACCAGTGACCACTTCGCCACCCTAACAACGCTGAAGGTGAACAAACTCCCCACTCCACCCCCCCCGAGATGGAGATACAACACTCAAAAGGCAGACTGGGGACTCTTCAAGAAACACCTGGCTAAGTGGCGCGAAAAATCACAGCCGGCCGGCGCAGCACCCGCGGATGAGACAACCCTCCACCACCAATTGGTCGAGGCGTTTCACCTAGCGGCAGAAGAGGCTATCCCAAAAACAAAACCCACATCAAGACAGTACAATGATTACTGGTACTACTGTCCCAGGGTGAAAGAACTCAACCACAGAGTGAACATGGCCCGAAGAAACTACAGGAGACATCCCACGGCAACAAACAGACATCTCCTGCAAGTCATAGTCAAGGATACCAGGGAAGAGAAGGAAGAAATTAAAAACGCAAGCTGGCTCAAGTGGTGCTCCGAACTGAACGAGCACACCACCCTTGGCAAGATGTGGGCCCAGATCCGAAGGGCATCTGGGAAGGCAACACCACCACCACCAACTCATCCCAACCCAGAAGAGGAAGCCGAGAGACTTGCAAAACTGTTCTCTGACCGAGCAGCAACGAAGAACCTCCCGAGACAGGCGGAGGAGACACAACGGCGTCTGCGACAGGTCAGACTCCAGATGATCGAAGAGGCCTCCAACAGTGAAGATGACACTGACAGACCATTCAACCAGCAAGAACTCCAGAAGTCGCTAAAACGAAGCAAGGATACAGCTCCAGGGGCCGACAGGATAACCTACTCCATGCTCTCTCATGCCGGTACAGCCGGACACGAGGCTCTGCTGCAAGCCATCAATGCTTCGTGGACAGCACAAAGACTCCCACCGGAATGGAAGAAGGCAGATATACAGCCCATTCCGAAGCCAAGAGAACCAGACAAGCCGAGGCCCATCTCCCTTCTCAGCTGCATAGCGAAGACCGGAGAAAGAATGGCTCTCAACCGACTCAAGTGGAAAGTAGGCAGCCCACACCCTCACATCTTTGCTTACACCGAGAACACCGGCACAGGCAACAACATCGCCGAGATACTCAGCACAGTGGACAACAAACCAGCTCTGGTGGTCTTCCTCGACCTGGAGAAAGCCTTCGAACTAGCAAATCCTTTGGCCATTACAACTACGCTCGCTAAAAAAGGCGTCAAAGGAAGGTTGCTGGGGTGGATCCAGAACTACCTCACACAGAGAGAAGCACGAGTACGCTTTCAGGGAGCAACCTCAAGCTACAGGGTCCATGAAAACGGAACCCCACAAGGAGGCATCCTCAGTCCAATGCTGTTCAACGTCCTGATGGAAAATCTAGTCAAACTTCCCTTCAGACAAACAGCCAAGCTCCTATGCTATGCAGACGACTTACAGCTTATAGTAAGAGGATCGAACAGACTAGCCAACACGCAACACGCACTCCAACTTATAGAAGAGGAGTGCAACAGACTTGGACTCAAGATAAATCCAGCCAAGTCGAAAGCGATGGCCATCTGCACAGACACACCAGACAAGATGCTCTCCATACAAAACACGCCGGTAGTCTGGACCAACGCCCACCAGTGTCTTGGAATCTGGTTTGACCAGAAACTCACCTTCAAGCCGCAACTCGAGTATCTCAGGCACAGGACGAAGAGCAGACACAATATAATGAGGTCGCTCACCAGCAAATCCGCAGGAGCAAACCTTCATGTGCTCAAAGCCTACTACACAGCCGCCATCAGATCGCTGGTAGATTACAGTGCTCCAGCACTCATTGGACTGAGAGAAGACCAAATAGCTAAGCTAGAAGTCATTCAAAACAATGCTCTCAGGACCATGCTCGGAGCACCCATGTGGACCAGAATTTGCAATCTGCAAATGGAAACCGAGCTACCACCCCTGGCAGTACGAGTCAAGCAGGTGACAGCCGGTCTCCTCGCCAAAATCTGTAGAGCAGACAAGCCCACAGTTGCCAAGATTCGAATCAGTGCCTCCCTCCACCTCGACCACAGAGTGCGAGGGGCCACCTGGTCGCACGAGGCAAGCGAGGTCATCCGACACCTGCAAGCAGAAACACTCGTCAAGAACAACCAAGACACACGAGACAATGGTTACACTGTTCCTCCACCATGGAGCCCTCCACCAGCCACACTCAAATTCACCGACCTCGGCGATAGTAAAGCCAACCTCCAGAAGGAGGACCTCCAAAAAATATCTCTCCAAGCCATAGCCACCGAGACACCGGCTGATGCAGCATCATACTTCACAGACGGCTCGGTGGACCCAAAACATCACAGATCCGGAGCGGCCTTCTACACCCAAGGTCAGACCCTCAAATGGAGACTTTCCAACGACTGCTCCACCCTACAAACAGAACTGGTAGCAATCTCAAAGGCCCTACAACACGCTGCAACACAACACAACAAGTCCGTCATAATTCACACGGACTCGAAATCGGCCATGCAGGCGCTGCAACACAGTCAACCAAGAGACAACGTCCACATCATCACCTCGATCCTCGCACAGCTACAGGAATTCCAAAGCCAACACCGACCAGTCGTCTTACACTGGATTCCCAGTCATGTAGGGATCGGAGGAAACGACGTGGCAGACGAAGCAGCCAAGGCAGCTACACGCTCCAGTAGCGTACACATCCAAGTTCCAGCAAGTGTGCAACAGATCAAGAATCACCTCAGAAAGACTACCAAGCTCCACATCAAAAAGAGCTTCCTTCACGCACTCAACGCTGGTTCCCAATCAGCCAAATGGTACCTGGCGGCCACAAAAGGGGAACCACCTTTCGCAGACAAGAAAACTCCAAGACAAACCCAAGTCAGCCTTCACCGACTACGACTAGGGTACAAGTGCTCCTGGCAGATGATCGGAAACGACGTCATGGAATGCACCTACTGTCAGGAGCCAGCAGCCAACCCACTTGAACACTATCTCCTCGATTGCGAGGTCACACAAAGCCTCCGAGACAGAACTCAAATCTCCCAAGAAACACACACAACACCAGCGGCCACTCTAACCCGAAAGGCCCATACAGACCACATTCACCACCTACTCCGGGTCATCACACGATACCCACCACCCAGATAGCTTAGAAAGCATCCTCTCCCAGCAAGTGCGGACCCCAGTTCGGGGGGCGCGCCACTCCGAAGCTGACCACGTCCAAGAGTGGGGGCTGGTGGTAAGCGTCCACTGATCGGGGGTCCGCTCACACTTGCAACCTGCAGTATCCCTCCAATCTGCAGGTGGGACCACCTCCAATCCCAATCCGGTCTGGCTGCTCCTGGAGCTCCAGCCGGAACCACCAAACGGGCCGCCTATAGGCAAACGCCCGTGTCGGACTACGGTCCGACAATCTCAACAACACATCAACAAGGCCCCCACCGCCTACACACCAGCCCCACCAAGTACCTTCGTGTGGGGAACCCAAAGGCCCAAACAACAAAGACAACCTCCTCAGCCAGTCAACACCCAAAGTGCAGCCCAGTTTCCTGGCCTCACTACGGCCACACCTCAGCCACCCAAGCAGCAGACAACGACAACCACGAGAAAGACAAAAGAAGCACACACCAAGGCACCAGAAGGAATGATACACGTATCAGACCTAGCCAAGGTACTGACAACCTTCGCGGAGGGCCTAGCCGGACTACTGGACCACAAGATCCAACCCACACAGCTCCAAATACTCATGGGGAGCGTCCTCGGGCAAGTCGCCACAGCTCCAGCCAACTCAGTGGAGGAAGCCACGCCGGTCCTCACACGAGTGACAGCCGAGGTACACTCTACACCGAAGAAGGCCACCAGAGAACCCAAGATACCGACAGCTCCCAGAAAGAAATTGGTCGTTTCAACTCCCCCGAACCGAACCACGGCCAGAAGGCAAAAACCACAGAACACGAAGATATGAACCTGATCCAGTTGGAATCGAACTTGGACATCTCCATCGAGGACCACCAGAAGTCCCCGATGAAACAGTGGTGGAAAACATCAGCACCCTTAACATCCTAACATGGAATGCTCAGGGCATCAAAAACAAGAAACACCTCCTACAAGAAGCAGCAGCCAAGGACAAGCTTGACATCATACTCCTACAAGAAACACTTCTACAAGAACACCACTGTTTCAAATTCAGCGGTTACAAGACATACAGGAGGCATTTCACGCAGGCGTCAACAAGAGGATGTATGATCTTGGTCAAGTCAAGCATACCCTCCGCCGATGTCACGCAGCAAGTTCCATGTGGGGAAAACATCGAGACACAGGCCGTCAAAGTAACCCTCCAAGAACGGGAATTAACTGTTCACAACATCTACAAGAACCCAAGGGGCTCACTGGAGGTTACTCAATTATTTGCTTCGGCCGCCGACCACGCCACACTCATAGGAGGGGATTTCAACGCACATCATCCCTTCCTAAGCTCGGCAAGCCCCACAAATGAAGACGGCCTACACCTATACACCACCTTTCAAGATACACCCGAGATCTGCCTCCTGAACACCGAAGAGCCCACCCACACTAGGGGAGGAAGGCTAGATCTAACCTTCGTCTCCAGTGCACTACAGCCTTCGGCCTCCTGGCAGATACACCCCACGCTGACCAGTGACCACTTCGCCACCCTAACAACGCTGAAGGTGAACAAACTCCCCACTCCACCCCCCCCGAGATGGAGATACAACACTCAAAAGGCAGACTGGGGACTCTTCAAGAAACACCTGGCTAAGTGGCGCGAAAAATCACAGCCGGCCGGCGCAGCACACGCGGATGAGACAACCCTCCACCACCAATTGGTCGAGGCGTTTCACCTAGCGGCAGAAGAGGCTATCCCAAAAACAAAACCCACATCAAGACAGTACAATGATTACTGGTACTACTGTCCCAGGGTGAAAGAACTCAACCACAGAGTGAACATGGCCCGAAGAAACTACAGGAGACATCCCACGGCAACAAACAGACATCTCCTGCAAGTCATAGTTAAGGATACCAGGGAAGAGAAGGAAGAAATTAAAAACGTAAGCTGGCTCAAGTGGTGCTCCGAACTGAACGAGCACACCTCCCTTGGCAAGATGTGGGCCCAGATCCGAAGGGCATCTGGGAAGGCAACACCACCACCACCAACTCATCCTAACCCAGAAGAGGAAGCCGAGAGACTTGCAAAACTGTTCTCTGACCGAGCAGCAACGAAAAACCTCCCGAGACAGGCGGAGGAGACACAACGGCGTCTGCGACAGGTCAGACTCCAGATGATCGAAGAGGCCTGCAACAGTGAAGATGACACTGACAGACCATTCAACCAGCAAGAACTCCAGAAGTCGCTAAAACGAAGCAAGGATACAGCTCCAGGGGCCGACAGGATAACCTACTCCATGCTCTCTCATGCCGGTACAGCCGGACACGAGGCTCTGCTGCAAGCCATCAATGCTTCGTGGACAGCACAAAAACTCCCACCGGAATGGAAGAAGGCAGATATACAGCCCATTCCGAAGCCAAGAGAACCAGACAAGCCGAGGCCCATCTCCCTTCTCAGCTGCATAGCGAAGACCGGAGAAAGAATGGCTCTCAACCGACTCAAGTGGAAAGTAGGCAGCCCACACCCTCACATCTTTGCTTACACCGAGAACACCGGCACAGGCAACAACATCGCCGAGATACTCAGCACAGTGGACAACAAACCAGCTCTGGTGGTCTTCCTCGACCTGGAGAAGGCCTTCGAACTAGCAAAGCCATTGGCCATTACAACTACGCTCGCTAAAAAGGGCGTCAAAGGAAGGTTGCTGGGGTGGATCCAGAACTACCTCACACAGAGAGAAGCACGAGTACGCTTTCAGGGAGCAACCTCAAGCTACAGGGTCCATGAAAACGGAACCCCACAAGGAGGCATCCTCAGTCCAATGCTGTTCAATGTCCTGATGGAAAATCTTGTCAAACTTCCTTTCAGACAAACAGCCAAGCTCCTATGCTATGCAGACGACTTACAGCTTATAGTAAGAGGATCAAACAGACTAGCCAACACGCAACACGCACTCCAACTTATAGAAGAGGAGTGCAACAGACTTGGACTCAAGATAAATCCAGCCAAGTCGAAAGCGATGGCCATCTGCACAGACACACCAGACAAGACGCTCTCCATACAAAACACGCCGGTAGTCTGGACCAACGCCCACCAGTGTCTTGGAATCTGGTTTGACCAGAAACTCACCTTCAAGCCGCAACTCGAGTATCTCAGGCACAGGACGAAGAGCAGACACAATATAATGAGGTCGCTCACCAGCAAATCCGCAGGAGCAAACCTTCATGTGCTCAAAGCCTACTACACGGCCGCCATCAGATCGCTGGTAGATTACAGTGCTCCAGCACTCATTGGACTGAGAGAAGACCAAATAGCCAAGCTAGAAGTCATCCAAAATAATGCTCTCAGGACCATGCTCGGAGCACCCATGTGGACCAGAATTTGCAATTTGCAAATGGAAACCGAACTACCACCCCTGGCAGTACGAGTCAAGCAGGTGACAGCCGGTCTCCTCGCCAAAATCTGTAGAGCAGACAAGCCCACAGTTGCCAAGATTCGAATCAGCGCCTCCCTCCACCTCGACCACAGAGTGCGAGGGGCCACCTGGTCGCACGAGGCAAGCGAGGTCATCCGACACCTGCAAGCAGAAACACTCGTCAAGAACAACCAAGACACACGAGACAATGGTTACACTGTTCCTCCTCCATGGAGCCCTCCACCAGCCACACTCAAATTCACCGACCTCGGCGATAGTAAAGCCAACCTCCAGAAGGAGGACCTCCAAAAAATATCTCTCCAAGCCATAGCCACCGAGACACCGGCTGATGCAGCATCATACTTCACAGACGGCTCAGTGGACCCAAAACATCACAGATCCGGAGCGGCCTTCTACACCCAAGGTCAGACCCTCAAATGGAGACTTTCCAACGACTGTTCCACCCTACAAACAGAACTGGTAGCAATCTCAAAGGCCCTACAACACGCT